>NC_142701.1:26308982-26610290 GCF_029339155.1 Prunus mume | reverse complement strand
CTTGTTCTTGAGAATAAAATGGAGAAAATTCAAGTGTACTTTTCCTAAATGAAAAGATAGTCAAATACAAAGACCAGTATTCTTTCTTTCAGATCATGAATCATACTAATTTAATTACATCAAATTGGTGATTTAACACAAAACTGTAAAACTCTTTCAGTGTCGTGGACAAATGAAGACCCTTGGATGGATTGTGTATACAAGATTTCTTCAAATGCACCTGCAGCACTGCATAGGTTCACAATCCATCGTTATAACATCTTTGCATAATAAAATGTACTGATATATAGGCATCATATGTATATTATATATATAGGGTTTAGGGTTTACATATGTTCTTTGTATACAGAATCAAACTTCTACATATAACGGAATGGAGCTATTAATACTTGTTCAAAAAATCGTTAGATTGTTAGTTGACCGTTGTGTATCAACGAATAGAGCACTACTACATGAGAAATTATAGAATATTATGGTATAGTATGGTCATGTGGTATATCTTGTATAGGCGTTATAATATGGGTGGACGATAAGGTTTATTTTCCCTCTTTTAGGGAATAGTATCAATAAATATCCACTTATATTATAACACTTGTACAACATGTACCACGTGACTATACTAGGGGTGGTGATCGATGTACGATGTACGGTATTGAGCGTCCGCTACCGATCTAGGAAAATTTGAATCGGTATAGTGCGTGCGGTATTATAGTTTGCCAAAATTGGTAATGTACCCGTCACCGTACTATCGATATCGTCATGCGGTACCATTTGATACCAAAATGATACAACTAAAAATGAACTAATTCAATATTCAACACCAAAATAAGTGATGCCTAAGTTACAAATTCAAGATTCAACATATTCAATATCCATCAACATTTTCAATATTCAATATCTATTAACATATTCAATATCCAAATCCTAATCAACATATTCAATATCCAAATCAACCAAATCAATATTTATCCATCAACATATTCATCAAATCCAAATGGTTAAAACTCATGCATTATGGCACAATCAAAAGAGTTAAACTTGCCTTATGGCTTACAAAAATACAAACACAATCCAAACATAAATGACAAAGCGTTTGAGAAATGAAAGGCAAGCGAGAGGAAGACGAGAGAATGAAAAAAATAATTTATATTTCAATAGAGTACTATTCGGTACGGTACGGTATTGACCGGTATCAAAATCTTGATACCGCTACCATACCATACTCGATTGGTATAGTGCAGTGCGATCTGAATATCTATCGGTACCAAATGAAACAGTATGAAATCAGTGCAGTGCGGTCGTTGAGTGCAGTTTTGTATTTCGGTTTAAGATGCCCACCCCTAGACTATACTATCGTAGTATTCTATAATCACTCCTAATACACGTCCACGCTGCAAATTTACTTACAAGCCGTTGGTCCTTAAACAATTGTAGATTATTACAGCATGCTCACATATTTTCAAAAGAGTTTACATCACAATCAGGTAAGGAAGAGAGCCAGCCAAATGTGTGCTTCTTAATCCACACAAATAATCTAAGTAGATTTTACAGCAAAACAAGCGTAGAAATGAGCAACATTATTCCAAATACGTGCCCTCCATAGACATGTCCATTGTTAATTTTAGATACAATTAATAGCCCCCCTTCTAACAATAGCCACAGCACATCTACATTTGGCATGACAATGTCCTTATGGATATTGCTCTAAAGAGACGATGATTCCCTTGTACAAAATATATAAAGAAAATATTGGTCCACTTCTCTATGCTGTGGGAGTATACAACACGTCTTAATCGTCTCTTATAGTGAGTCATTTATCTGTTAGCTTCACTCCTCCTCCTCACCGCACCTCCATCACGCACATATATATGTGAGTTTGAGCTTCTTCTAAAGAAAGGATTCGACAGAAACTCAAGCAGAGAAGTAGATACGTCGTCCCGTAGAACGCAATAGCCTGTGAGCAATTCCATTCCATTAACGAAAGCAAATACGAAATACCATAATGTTCAGTACATTGAATGTGAATGAAGGAAATACCAATTTTGAAACTACCATACCATACTATCTTTAAAGAACGTTACCAAGTTTTAGGTCGAGCAACTGCGTAAAAAAAATAAATTCAGACAATTTCACATTAATAGAAAATTTACAAACATCTGGTAAATCATTGATTCAGCAATTTCAATCTGATTCTAAATAAGAATAAATAAATAAATTCAATTACACATTGAACTTTTAGCTAGCAAAATTACTATAATTACACATTGCACAGTAATTCTAAATGCAAGCCACAAGTATTGACAACTCATATCTGCTTCAATTGAACAAATCAAACTGCAAATTCCAGGACCAACATCTTTATGGAAGACTATTTGGGCGCCTGTATTGCCACTTGCTATTCCCTCATGATCATCCTCTTTACATTTACATCCAAAGGAGAAATATGGGGATTTTGCGGCATCATTGTACTTCCAAAGCATCAATAGTTCTCACTGATGAGCTCTTTCTAAAAGGCATCCCTTTCTTCATCTGGCACACCCTCTCATTGTCTGTATCAATTTATACAAATTTTCATTATACAGCAAACAATTCTAAATTCACATATTCAAAATTCTTATAACATATGCTCAAACACTAAAATCAACGCATCTGAATAAGTAAAAACTAATTGTACCGTTAATTTCGAGGCCGATGATTATGGCATCCGCCACTGTATTGCAGAACGCCCTCCTCCTGTACCAAGAATTAATCCTTCAGTCACATTATGCAACTGTATAGAATATATACATAT
Source organism: Prunus mume (assembly GCF_029339155.1). Taxonomy (NCBI): domain Eukaryota; kingdom Viridiplantae; phylum Streptophyta; class Magnoliopsida; order Rosales; family Rosaceae; genus Prunus; species Prunus mume. The sequence goes on along the minus strand of NC_142701.1, from coordinate 26,607,499 downwards.
AGAGAGAGGCTTACAGTTTCTGGTAAATCATTGATTCGATGTAAATTGACCTGATCCATGATCTCCACGGAAAAGTAGTCTTTGTATTTGACTTTCTTCTGATGTAAGAAGAGAAGGATGCTTTGATTTTCCTCCATTTTTTTTTTTCTCAAGAAGAAAGCCAAACAGAAGAAACCCTAACTAGCTTGGAAGAGCCGTTTTTCTGTATGAGAGGTACTGCGCTCATTTGACAACCACACCTACCTCATAACAAATTTATAATGGGCGTTTAGGTCAGACAAGCCCACCACCACATTGCCAACAACTAAGTTATACATGGCGGCCTCTTATTTGTCACCCCACGTATCTCAGGCACACTGATTGGCTAGCAGGTCATCAAACAATATCCCTAATGTTTATATTTTCAACTATCTCTTTTTAAATGAGGATAACATAAAAATAATTATAGAAAATAAACCACATATGTAATATCACATCTCTAATATACAGGTGTGACTCATATTTGAAAACCCTCCCTCTATTAGAGATATGGTATAATAATGTAGTCTCGAGTTTATTTGGAATAATGAAAGTACATTGACATTCACTCGAAAGAGGCCAGCTATCCGATTATAAAAACACATGCACCTAGCAGCCATGAGCGTAATGAACTACCAAGTCGAAACATTTCACAAAAACTTCGTGCATTGCATGTGTTAATTAGAATGCCGTGATTTTAACTATGGAGTTTGATAAAGTTTATTAACCATCTCGTTGAATTTCTGTATTTAATATCGGTGTATTTATACATTTTAAAAATTACAGTTTGCTACAATAACGTGAGTGATGCAGTTTTCTACAATTATAGTAATAACTTATCATTTCTCCAAGTTTAACAAAATTCGTTGGTTTTTTCAAGATATAAAAGGCAATAAAAATGGTAAATGGCAACAAAATAACCAACTTGCACATTATAGTATTTGGTACTATAATAAATTTATTGCCTATAATTCTTTAAAAAGAAATGTACCAAAATATATAATATCATGTACTGGGAGCGGATCTGTTGTCCTTAATTTGGTGTCACCTCTCTAATTATTCAACACGCAAAGGGTTAACTCTGTTAACTTTTTTATTTGGTATTTAAAAATATAAAAAAAAACCAAAATGCCAAAGGGTGCTTACGAGTCCCCAATAACTTCTTTTATTTCCTGAATTCGACAATCATGAGTCTTCTCAAAACCCTCAATATTGCCTTCAATGGCCAAAGTCAATTCCCACGAGCGCAAATGTTGTGATGCATTTGGCCGTGTCTACATGGACATGAATATCTTGGTTGCGGAGAGCTTTTTGCTATTAAAAAGGGGACATTGTTGAGTTAAACATCTGTTAAGTTATATAAGATGTGTTGAATAATTAGAGAGGGGATACCAAATTGGGGACAACACATCCGCTCCCGTACAAATTTTCACACTTTTTTTTTTGGGAAGGATTTCACACAATTTTTATATATTTATCTTCAGGGGTGGAGATTGTATCCTTGTTTTCCTTTAAAGAATAATTTTTTATTTTATTTTATTTTTTCTTTTCGAAAAAGCTACTGATCAAAGTCCTCTCCCTCAAAAGAAAGAAATACTTCAAGTTTTCTGCAATAGCTTAAATTGAAACATGGTTAACCTAGCAATTTTGTTACAGAATGCATTAAGAGGGTTTCCTATATGTTTTTGGGCGTAACATGCGACTTCCAATGGAGTTAATTTGATCGTCCATTTTGGTTTGGACCGGTTTTTCCATACTAAGAACTCGAACAATAACCAATCCAAAACGGTCATATATGGTTTTGAGCTTATGTTGAATTTACATATCAACACGGTTTTTTTTCGGGTTTGTTTCAACTCTAATCGTTTCATCAGTTTAGTTCAAATCAAATGTTCACCTTTAGCGTGCCAGAGGGTTGGTGGTCAGGAAGGGGGTGGCTATGTGACTTACATGGTTTTGCATTTTTTTAAATAGTAATTATAGAATTTAAAATGAGAGAAATTGATGTGCTAGAATTTGTAAAGTTTTTGTTTGGATAACATATTTAAACTTGAACGTACATGGAATTTCTGGATATTTTTTTTTAATTATTTATCAAAACAGGGAATTGGTTTATGTCAAGTCCATTTCTTTTAAAAAAAATTATATTAAAAAAAAGAAGCAAAAATTCCTCTATAATTTAGGCTCCACGTGTCAAACATAGGTATAAATATGATAAAAGAGGACCCCATATAAGGCGCCACGTGTCAACACAAGCTTATTTCTCTAAAAAAAATTAAAAAAACATAGCATAGCCGTGCGGCTATACTACTTTTTTTAAAGAAAAAATAAAATCCCTCTATCATTTAGGCTCCATGTGTCAAAGAGAGGTATAAATATGAAAAAAGGACCCCTTATAAGGTGCCACGTGTAAACAGAAGCATATTTCTTTCAAAAAAATTAAAAACAAGGAGTCTAGCCGTGCGGCTATATATATATATTCTTTTTTTTTTTTTTTGAAAAGAAGAATCCCTATATAATTTAGGCTCCACGTGTCAAAGATAGGTATAAATATGGAAAAAAAAGGATCCCTTATAAGGCGCCACGTGTCAACTTTAAAACATAGTATAGCCGAGCGGCTATACTATTATTTTTACAGAAAAAAATCCTCTATCATTTAGTCACCACGTGTCAAAGAGAGGTATAATATGAAAAAAAAAAGGACCCCTTATAAGTGCCATGTGTAAACAGAAGCATATTTCTTTTTTAAAAAAAATTTAAAACAAGGAGTATAGCCATGTACGGCTATACACTTTTTTTTATAAAAAAAAGGAAAAAGAAAAATCCCTCTATAATTTAGGCTCCACGTGTCAAAGATAGGTATAAATATGAAAAAACAGGACCCCTTATAAGGCGCCACATGCCAACACAAGCTTATTTCTATACAAAATTTAAAAACATAGTATAGCCGTCCGGCTATACGATTTTTTTAAGGAAACATAAAATCCATATTTCTTTAAAAAATTATAAAAAGGAGTATAGTCGATGCGGCTATACCTTTTTTTTTTTTTTTTGAAAAACAAAAATCCCTCTATAATTTAGGCTCAACGTGTCAAAGATACGTGTAAATATGAAAAAAGGACCCCTTAGAAGGTGCCACGAGTCAACACAAGTGCTTTTCTTTAAAACAATTTTAAAAAGAAAGAAGGCTATACTTCTTTTTTTTTTTTTTAAACAAAGAAAAATCCATCTATAATTTAGGCTCCACGTGCCAAAGAGAGGTATAAATATGAAAAAAGGACCCCTTATACTTTTTTTTTTAAAAAAAAAAATCCATCTATAATTTAGGATCCACACGTCAAAGATAGGTATATATATGAAAAAAGAGGACACCTTATAAGGCGCATGGTGGTGTCAACACAAGTCTATTTTTCTAAAAAATTGAAAAACATAGTCTAGCTGATGCGGCTATGCTAATTTTTTTTAAAAAAATTAACCCTCTATCATTTGGGCTCCACATGTCAAAGAGAGGTATAAATATGAAAAAAAGGACCCCTTATAAGATGCCACATGTCAACACAAGTCCATTTCTTTAAAAATAAAAAAAAATTAAAAACAAGGAGTATAGGTGCGGCTATACGTGTTTTTTAAGAAAAATCTCTGTAATTTAGGCTCCACGTGTCAAGATAGGTATAAAATGAAAAAGGACCCTTATAAGGCGCCATGTGTCCACAAGTCCTTTTCTTTAAAAAAAATTAAAAAACATAGTAAAGAAGTGCAGCTATACTATTTTTTGAAGAAAAAATAAAGTCCCTCTATCATTTAGGCCACATGTCAACGAGAGAGTATAAATATTTATAAAAAATTTAAGAAAAAAAAAAAGGACCCCTTATAAGGTGCCACAAGTCAACACTAGTGCTTTTTTTTTCGTAAAAAAAAATCCATCTATGATTTAGACTCCAAGTGCCAAGATAGGAATAAATAAAATCCCTCTATAATTTAGGCTCCACGTGTCAAAGATAGATATGATTATGAAAAAAGGACCCCTTATAATGTGTCACGTGTCAACACAAGTTCATTTCTTTAAAAAAATTAAAAACAAGAAGTATAGCCGACCGGCTCGGCTATACATTTTTTTTTTAAAAAGAAAAATCCCTCTCTAATTTAGGCTCCACATGTCAAAGATAGGGGTAAATATGAAAAAAGAGGACCCCTTATAAGGCCCCACGTGTCAACACAAGCCTATTTCTCTAAAAAAATTAAAAAAACATAGTATCAACAATTGGGCTACTATTTTTTAAGAAAAAAAAAATCCTTCGATCGTTTAGGCTCCACGTGTCAAAGAGAGGTATAAATATGAAAAAAAAAGGACCCTTATAAGGTGCATGTGAGCAAGTATTCTTTAAAAAATTAAAACAAGAGTATAACCGCATATGCTTCTTTTCTTTCTTTTTTTGAAAGAAAAGTACCTTTAATTTAGTCTCCACGTGTCAAAGGTAGGTATAAATATGAAAAAACCTGAACCCTTATAAGGCGCCACGTGTCAATACAAGTCTATTTCTCTGAAAAATTTAAAAAAACACGGTATAGCCGTTTGGCTATACTATTTTTTAAAGAAAAAAAAATATCCCTCTATCATTTAGGCTCCACCGTGTCAAAGAGATTTATTATTGTGAAAAAACAAGGACCCCTTATAAGATACCACGTGTAAACATAAGCATATTTAAGAAAAACTAAAATCCCTCTATCATTTGGGCTCCACATGTCAAAGAGGGTATAAATATGAAAAAAAGGACCCCTTATAAGGGGCCACGTGTCAACACAAGTTCATTTCTTTAAAAGCATTAAAAACAAGAAGTATAGCCCTCTATAATTTAGGCTCCACGTGTGTCAAAGATAGGTGTAAATATGAAAAAAGAGGACTCGTTATAAGGCGCCACGTGTCAACACAATTCTATTTCTCTAAAAAATTAAAAAACATAGTATATTGGTACATGCGTGCAACAATACTATTTTTTTTAAGAAAAAATAAAATCCCTCTATCATTTCGGCTCCACGTGTCAAACAAAGGTATAAATATGAAAAAAAAAAAAGACCCCTTATAAGGTGCCACTTTTAAACAGATGCATATTTCTTTAGAAAAAAATTAAAAACAATGAGTCTAGCCGTGTACCTATACTTTTTTTTTTTTTTTTGTTTTTAAAAGAAAAATCCCTCTATAATTTAGGCTCCACGTGTCAAAGAGAAGTATAAATATGAAGAAAAAAAAAAAGACCCCCTATAAGGTCCCACGTTTAAACAGCGAAGCATAATTCTTAAAAAAAAATTAAAAATTAAATCCCTCTATCATTTAGGCTCCACGTGTCTGAGGGTATAAATATGAAGGAAAAAAAAGGACCCCTTATAAGGTGCCACGTGTCAACACAAGTCCACTTTCTTTAAAACAATTAAAAAAACAAGGTATAGCATAGCCGTTCGGCTATATATTTGTTTTTTTGAAAAAAAATCCCTCTAGAATTTAGGCTCCACATGTCAAAGTTAGGTATATATATCAAAACAAAGGACCCCTTATAATTCGCCACGTGTCACACACGAGACTATTTTCAAAAAATTTTAAAAATAGTATAACTGTCCGGCTATACTATTTTTTTTAAAGAAAAAATAAAATCCCCTTTCATTTAGGCTCCACGTGCCAAAGAGAGGTATAAATATGATAAAGTGCCACGTGTCAACACAAGTCCATTTCTTTAAAAAAATTAAAGACATCGATATAGCCATCCGTCTCCACTATTTTTTTTTTTAAGAAAAAAATATAATCCCGCTTATCATTTGGGCTCCACATGTCAAATAAAGGTATGAATATGAAGAAAATAAAAAAAAAAGGACCTTATAAGGTGCCACGCGTCAACAGAAATTGATTTCTTTATAAAAATTAAAAAGAAGGAGATATAGTAGGTCTCATTATATAATTTTTTTTTTTAAAAAAATCCCTCTATAATTTAGGCTCCACCTGTTAAAGATAGGTATAAATATGAAAAACAGGACCCCTACATGGCATCATGTGTCAACACAAGTCTATTTCTCTAAAAAATGAAAAGAAACATAGTATAGCCGTGCGGCTATACTATTTTTTTAAAAAGAAAACAAAAAATTATTTTATCATTTGGGCTCCACATGTCAAAGAGAGGTATAAATATGAAAAAAGGACCCTTATAAGATGCCACGTGTCAGCAAAATCCATTTCTTTAACAAAATTAAAAACAAGGAGTATAGCTGTTCGGCTATCTTTTAAAAAAATTCTCGATAATTTAGGGCTCCACGTCAAAGATAGGTGTAAATATGAAAAAGAGGACCCTTATAGAGCACCACGTGTCAACACAAGTCCATTTTTTAAAAATTAAAAATCAAGGTATGGTAGATCCGGCTATGCTAGTTTTTATTTTAGAAAACATAAAATCCCTCTACATTTAGGCTCCACGTGTCAAAGAGAGGTATAAATATGAAAAAAGGACCCTTATAAGGTGCTGCGTGTGAGAAGCATATTTTTAAAAAATTAAAAACAAGGCGTGATACCTGTAGGCTTTTTTTAAAAGAAAAATCCCTCTATAATTTAGTCTCCGCGTGTCAAAGCTAGGTATAAATATGAAAAAACTGGAATCCTTGTAAGGCGCCACGTGTCAAAACAAGTCTAATTTAGTCTCCACATAATATAGCCGTGCGGCTATACTAATTTGTTTTAGAAAAAGTAAAATAACTCTATCATTTAGGCTCCACGTGTCAAAGATAGGTATAAAACTGTGGACCTTATAAGAGCCACGTGTCAAAACAAGTATATTTCTCTAAAAAAATTAAAAAGCATAGTATAGAAATTCGGCTATACTAAAAAAAAAAGGACCCCTTATAAGGTGCCATGAGTCAACACAAGTACTTTTCTTTAAAACAATTTTAAAAAAGGACTATAGCCGTGCAGCTATAATTTTGGAAAAAGAAAAATCCCTCTATAATTTAGGCCCCACCGTGTCAAAGATAGGCACAAATATGGAAAACTGGACCCCTTTATAAGGTGCCACGTGTCAACCCAAGTCCATTTCTCTAAAATTACAAAGCATAGTATAGCCGCTCGGCTATACTTTTTTTTAAGAAAAAAAAGGAGTTTCACTAAAACACTCAAAATGGGGGTTGAAATTATAAAAAAACCCAAGCATTATTTAAACATATAAACACACCCAAAACCCATTATTATACACACTCAAAACTCATTTATAAACACACCCAAAAAGTTGACTTTGGGGTTAATTTTGAGTGTGTTTCTATGTTTAAATAGTGCTTGAGTTTTTTTATAAATACATGTCTAGGATTGGGTTTTTTTTATAAATTTGTAAAAATAAAATCCCTCTATCATTTAGGCTCCACGTGTCAAAGAGAGGTAAATAAGATATATATATAAATATATATATATATATATATAAAGGACCCCTTACAAGGTGCTACGTGTCAACACAAGGCCTTTTCTTGAAAAAAAAAAAAAACCAAGTGGAGAGCCGGGCGCGGCTATACTATTTTTAAGGAAAAAATAAAATCCCTCTATCATTTAGGCTCCACGTGTCCAAGAGTGGTACAAATATGAAAAAAAAAATGACCCTTATAAGGTGCCGTGTCATGGAAGACATTTCTTTAAAAAATTAAAAACAATTTGTATGTCAGTACGGCCATTTTGTGTTTTTTTTTTTTTAAAGAAAAATTCATCAAAAATTTAGGCTCCGTGTCAAGATAGATATAAATATGAAAAAAGAGGACCCCTTATAAGGCGCCACATGTCAACACAAGTTTATTTCTCTAAAAAAAATTAAAAAAAACATAGTCTAGACGTGCGGCTCTACAATTTTTTTAAGAAAAAATAAATCTGTCTATCATTTGGGCTCCACATGTAAAATAGAGGTATAAATATGAAAAAAGGACCCCTTATAAGGTGCCACGTGTCAACAAAAATCCATTTCTTTAAAAAAAAATTAAAAACAAGGAGTATAGCCGTGCGCCTATACTTTTTTAAAAAAAGAAAAAAGAAAAACCCCTCTATAATTTCAGCCCCACATGTCAAAGATAAATGCAAATATGAAAAAGAGACCCATAAGGCGCCACGCGTGTCAACACAAGTCCTTTTCTTTTAAAAAATTAAAAAAAACAGAGTATAGAAATTGACTATACTATTTTTAAGAAAAATAAAATCCTCAGTATCATTTAGGGCCACGTGTCAAAAGTGGTATAAATATGAAGAAAAAGTGCCTTGTATGGTGCCACGTGTCAACAGAAATCCATTTCTTTAAAAAATTTAAAAACAAGGAATATAGCCGCATTTCTATACTCCCTTTTTCAAAGAAATTCAAACCAAAAGAATTATACTTGGCCCATATGCCCAGTGCGTGTCTTTATACACCTATATAAATAGTATAGCGGCCGGCTATACTCTTTTGTTTGGAAAAGAAAAATCCCTCAGTAATTTAGGCTCCACGTGTCAAAGATAGGTATAAATATGAAAAAAGAGGACCCTTATGGCATACGTGTCAACACAAGTCCATTTCTTTAATAAAATTAAAAAACATAGTATAGAAATGCGGCTATACTATTTGTTTTAAGGAATAGTCACTTGGAGTTAAGAAAAGATAGCGTGAGTAGTTATGTTCCATAAAAATAGGATATATTGTCTGATTTTGTTTTTAATTTTAATTATTTTAATATAAAAAATATAAATTTACCATATTGTCCTCATTTAATTAATAATTTCAATTCTTAATGTTTGAATTAACCTAGGGTATTTTATGGTATTTTGAATGTTTCACCATTCTCTCGCCTTTTGCTTTATATATATGGATAAAATTCACCAATAATTTAGGCTCCGTGTCAAATATAGGTATAAATATGAAAAAGAGGACCTTATACGGTGCCGTGTCAACACAAGTCCATTACTTTAAAAAATTAAAAACAAGGAGTATAGCCTCATTTCTATACTCCTTTTTTCAAAGAAATTGAAACCAAAAGAAGTATACTTGGGCCATATGCCCAGTGCGTGTCTTTATACACCTATATAAATAGTATAGCCAGGCCATACAAGAATCTTTTCTATTTTTTCAAAAAGAAATAGTATAGACCGCACGGCGATACTTTAAAAAAAAAAATTAAATTGAAACCAAAAATATTATACGTGGCCCATATGCGCTGTGCGTGTCTTTATACACCTATATAAATAGTATAGCAGGACGGCTATACAAGATTCTTTTCTATTTTTCCAAAAAGAAATAGTATAGCTGGCAGCAAACATTTTTCAAACAAATTGAAACCAAAAATAGTATACGTGGCCCATATGCCCTGTGCGTGTCTTTATACACCTATATCTCGATTCTTTTATATTTTTTCAAATAGAAATAGTATAGCCAGCGGCTATACCCGATTCTTGCCCTTTTAGAAAAAAAAAAAAAAGTGTGGCTTCCCGGCTTTTCATTTCCGATGAGTGGCACCTATGCGCTGGGGGCCCTTGTTTTAATATATAAAGAGTATAGCCGTCCGGTTCGCTATACTCTTTTAAAAAATAAAATTCAATTGTATTTCCTTTTTGAAATTTAGAAAACGTATAATTAGTTTCTGTACTTTTGTTTATTGGCCTACTTATTTAATTTAGTACATGTAATTAAGTAACATCTGAGCCTTTTTGAATTACTTTAATTAGTAATTATAAAATTATAGAAAAAGTCTATAAAATAAGGGAGTTTCACTAAAACACCCAAAATGGGGGTTGAAATTATAAAAAAACCCAAGCACTATTTAAACATATAAACACACCCAAAACCCATCATTACACACTCAAAACCCATTTATAAACACACCCAAAAGTTGACTTTGGGGTTGATTTTGGGTGTGTTTCTATGTTTAAATAGTTGTTTTTATATCATGTCTAGGATTAGGTTTATTTATAACACCTATTTGCGTTTAATAATGTATTATATGCGTATGCACGTATTCTCATCTTTAAAACACCTATTTTTTAAAGAATTTCAATATGACTCACAAAATTCCGTCTTTTACACATAATTCTCACATACTATTGAATTAAAATGATGCACATATTTTTAAACATGACACGCTATACTCAGTTGACATACACCTTTTTCAAAAATATAAACCAAAAATAGGATACGTGGCCCATATGCCCTGTGCGTATCTTTATACACCTATATAAATAGTATAGCCGGCCGGCTATACTTGGATTCGTATATTTTTTCAAAAAGAAATAGTATAGCCGCGTATATCTCCTAACAAAAAGGACATCTTATAGGGTGCCGCGCGTCAACACAAATCCATTTCTTTAAAAAAAATTACAAAGAAGGACTATAGCCGTTCGGCTATAATATTTTTTTTAAAAAAACAAAAATCCCTCCATAATTTAGGCTCCACCTGTTATAGATATGTATAAATATGAAAAAGGGACCCTATGCCATGTGTCAACATAGTAGCACGTGGCATTAATTCCTCTATTTTTAAAGACATAAAATTATTCTATCATTTGGGCTCCGTGTCAAAGATAGGTATAAATACGAAAAAGACCCTTATAAGGTGCCATGTGTCAACAAAATCCATTTCTTTAACAAAATAAAACAAGGAGTATGCCATACGGCTGTTTACTGTTAAAAAAAAATTCTCTCTCTGCATTTAGTCTCCACGTGTCAAAGATAGGAATTAATATGAAAAAACTGGACCCCTTATAAAGCGCCACGTGTCAATACTAGTCTTTCTCTAAAAAAATTTAAACATAATATAGCAGCGGCTATACTATTTTTAAAGAAAAATAAAATCCTCTATCATTTAGGCTCACGTGTCAAAGAGGTATAAATATGAAAAAAAGGACCTCTTATAAGGTGCCACGAGTCAAAACAAGTGCTTTTCTTTAAAACAATTATAATAATAAAAAAAAGGAGTATAGTCGTGCGTAGTACTCTATACTCTTGAAAGAGAGAGAAATTCCTCCATAATTTAGGCTCCACGTGCCCAGGATAGATATAAATATGAAAAAAGAGGACCCCTTAAAAGCGTCGTTTCACGTTTCAACATGTCCATTTTCAAGGATATGGCCGTGCTAGCGCAACGGCTAAAAATCCCTCTATAGCTCCACGTGATATGTAAATATGAAAAGAGGACCCCTATAAGCGTCACGGTCAATAGGCTCATTTGGCTGTCCCATTGGAGATACCGTTAGGTGAAAAAGAGGACCCGCCCTTGGTCGGGCTAGGTCACGTGTCAATCCTCCCGCCATCATTTGTCATGGGCCCGATCCAAGATTGGATCAGAGGATCCCCCGCATATAATTATGCGGCATTTGGGCACGAAAAGGTGTAAGAAGCAGGCCCGTTATATATAATTATGTATAAATAAGAGTTTATGATTAGGATTATATCAGTCATAATTTATATATCTAACAAATTACTATTATTTTTTAAATTATTTCTTAAAGCGTATTTCTACATTATGTACCTCATTACTTTGTTTATATTTTTGTGGAAAATCTTATTAAGTTGTGTGACTTTATTGTGACGATGATTAAGTTTATAATGAAGTAGCTTTCCCGCGTTAGCTTAAGGCCAAAGATGGGCTTTACTGGATTCTATACTAAGATCGTGTCACAAGTCTATTTCCTCTAAAATTAAAAAATATTATAACCGCTGCGACTGATAAAGCCTGAGATTTTCTCTCTCTAAATAAAATCCTTCTATGCATTTAACACAAGCTATACTAGCAAGAAAAAATAAAATCACGTGTCAAAGAGAGGTATAAATATGAAAAACAAAGGGACCCTTTATAAGGTGCCATGTGTAAACAGATGCATATTTCTTTAAACACATTAAAAACAAGGAGTATAGCCGTGTGTGGCTGTACTCTTTTTTTCTGTTTTTTTTAAATGAAAAATTCCCTCTATAATTTAGTCTCCACGTGTCAAAGCTAGGTATAAATATGAAAAAAACTGGAATCCTTGTAAGGCACCACGTGTCGACACAAGTCTATTTCTCTAAAAAATTGAAAAAACATAGCATAGCCGTGCGGCTATACTTTTTAAGAAAAAATAAAATACCTCTATCATTTAGGCTCCACGTGTCAAATAGAGGTATAAATATGAAAAAAAGGACCCTTTTTTTTTTTGTCAAAGAAAAATCCCTCTATAATTTAGGCTCCACGTGTCAAAGATATGTATAAATATGAAAAAAAATGACCCCTTATAAGGTGCCATGAGTCAACACAGTTGCTTTTCTTTAAACCAATTGAAAAAAGGACTATAGCCGGGAGCTATACCCTTTAAAAGAGAAAAGAAAAATCCTTTATAATTTAGTCTCCACGTGTCAAAGATAGGTATAAATATGAAAAAACTGGACCCCTTATAAGGCGACACGTGTGTTAACACAAGTCTATTTCTCTAAAAAATTACAAAACATATTATAATCGTGCAGCTATACTAGTTTTTTAAGAAAAAAATAAAATCCCTCTATCGTTTAGGCTCCACGTGTGAAAGAGAGGTATAAATATGAAAAAAAAGGACCCCTTATAAGGTGCCACGTGTAAACAGATGCATATTTCTTTAAACACATTAAAAACAAGGAGTATACATGCCGTGCCGGCTATACTCTTCTTTTTCTTCTTCTTTTTTTATAAAAAAAATTCCTCTATAATTTAGTCTCCACGTGTCAAAGCTAGTTATAAATATGAAAAAACTGGAATTCTTGTAAGGCGCCACGTGTCAACACAAGTCTATTTCTCTAAAAAAAATTGAAAAAACATAGCATAGCCGTGCGGCTATACTATTTTTTTTAGAAAAAATAAAATACCTCTATCATTTAGGCTCCACGTGTCAAAGGGAGGTCCCTATTCACCTCCTAAAATAGGGAGTCATCTAGGAGGTCCTAAATATGAGGAGAGAGAAATGACTCCTAATGGCTCCCTATAATTTAATGATGCTTTATGTAATGAGTATTTCAAATTTTTATTTAATGCTAACTATTTTTTATTTTATTTTATAATAGAGATGGACCAATCAAAAAAAGTTATAGCATTTATGACTCTCCAAATTATGGAGTATGGTTGGAGTTGAAATTTTTTAGAGAGCTTTTAAAATAGCTTTATTATATTCTTAGGCAAATTTTAGCTAAGAAATAGAGAGTATCATTGTGGATGCTCTTATGTGTCCTGACGACACGGGCCCCACGGTTTTCTCATCCATTAATCCCAACTCAACGAACTTCCTTTTCAAACCCAACAAAAAAAAAAAAAAAAAATCTTCTTAGTCATGCATTTTCGGAATTTCCATTTTCTCTCAACTCAAACGTCATTTGCTCTTGTCATCCTCCTCCTTCAATCCAACCCACAACCATTTTTAGCTCAAATCTTCTAAAACTACTACTTTGTTGTAATTTGATATTATTGATTTGATGGGTAGAGGGCGAGCTTATGTTGATAGCGATATTGATGAAAGTAAGTTCAAGACGAAGCAATGAACCGCTACAAGAATATCTTGTGTTCAGCGTCGGCGGTTGGCGGGAGGTCAAATTGATGACTTTGAGGATCTTGGGCTGAGAATCTTCAAATCAAGAGGTTGGCTTTGGCAATGGGTCCTTGAGCACCTAATATCAGTTGTCCAAGAATTCTCATAAACATTCCTCCTTTCTCATGACGAAAAAACCCAGCGGCCCTTTTGGTTCTTGTTTGTGGGATGAAACTACGCATTTCTCAGTGATCGAGAATACGACTCATTTGATGTGTATTTGCAAGGTAAGGTGTTGAATTTCTCATTTATGGGCATGGCCAGCCCAGTAGCTTGATTAAACTTGCTACTGCTAGCAAACCCAAATGAAAAATCACCTGGTTTTCCTAGGCTTTGTTGATAATCTTGACTTGAAGTTGGTGAAATCAACTTTGGGTTGGAACAAGAGGTTAGGGTTTTGCGTGAAAATCATGAGTGATTTGTACAAAGTGCTTGATAGTCGGATATAATATCGATCCTCCTTGTCACGTTATCCCTTCTTTGGCCAGAGTAGATACCCTTCTTTATGCCATTGGGAACAATGTGCCCATTGATCCGCCACCTACATTTTTCGTGCCATCTGCCGCTTGCATTCACTTCCATGCCCGACTCCTGCCTTTTACTTCCCTTGATCATGCGCCGCCATGGCTTCTCCTTGGTCGCCTTTGGACAACATGGATATTTTTGGCTATAGCTTTACTCCATCTTCTCCGGTAGTCAAGCAGCCTCAAGTGGTGGTGAGCCACGATATGGCCCTACTTACTAATGATCTTTGCTAGAGCGGGGGTGATGTGCTCCTGCTTTCCACCCACCTTGGTTATCCACCTTCTTGAAAACTTGACCATCTGCGTCGGTCAAATGTTAATATCTGAGAGATGTTACTTGAGGTTTTAATAGATAGACATTGAGAATCCATTTAATTGATAGGATGATTAAGTTATATGTGTGTGTAAAAGAGTTTATAACGAGGCTTAATCAAATGTAGTGTTACTTATATTACGCTTGGACATTCAGCAAATTATTATTGTAAAATGCATAGGCCCTTATTGTTTTTATAGTAAATTTGGCTTACACCTTCAAATTCAATTTTGTATCTAAAACCCTTCTTTTGTTCCTATAAATAATACCCAATTTGTATAAGTAAAAACCCATGACTAGGATCCAACTCAGCAAGTTACCTAATTAAGCATAAAATCTGATTTATTGTACTTTTTAGATTCCAAAAATACCCCAACTAAGCCATTATTGCATTTTGTATATTAATGTATGAATCAATATGGAAACAATTTTTAATTGGATTGTATATAATGACATATGTTGAATTTTGAAGATCTCCAAATGGTTGTAATGGATGTAGGAATTAATTTTGAAACATTTTAAAAAATTTAACAATAAATTCAAATTTAGGTAATCGGTTTGTTTAATAAAATGTTTATGTTATTTTCTTTTTATGAATTATACATGACTAATAATCCACTTTATAATTGTTTATGAATAAAACTGTACATACTAATTATGTTGAAAAAATAATGTACCTATTACTTGTTTGTTTTATGAAAAACATAATTTACCTAGTATGAAAAGTGTACATAATTATCTATTCCAAATAATGTACCTATACACATTTACAGGTATATTGTAAAATAATTTACCTGTGGGTAAATAATGTACCTATATTTTATATAAATTATTGTGTACCTATTTATAATTATGAAAAATATACGTAATTACAAAGTAACTAACTGTTTTTTTTTTGTAATATACCTATATTTTATATGTATATATTTATATTATATTTTTCATAGGTACATTATTGGATATGTAATTTACAAATTTTTTTTTTTGTTTGCAATTTTAGGGGGCGAGATGTGAGAGGGAATGACAACTAAAAGAAATGGGTGATTGATATGCTATTAATAGGGAGTATATTAATTACAATTATGGCAGTTAATGAAATGCTTGAAATAAATTATAAATAAAATATGAAGTTTAGTGGCAATGATGTAAAAACATAGAAATACTACGACCTCTTATATCCTACTGGTCATTTAAATTTGAAATTGGGTTTTACACATAGATTTATAGAGTGATGGGTATATGTCTAGGAAATAGAAAATGTAGGGATCTATATTGGACAAGCCCTTGTTTTTAAGCGCAGCAGGGGGTAAAAATTTCCGGGTTTTCGTTGGTAGCATCATATCATAGTTAATGTGAGTTGAACTTATAGTAAGCAATTAGGCATCAAACATGGAAAGTTTCTGTGATTAGTACTTATGTCCTTCGATTGTGTACGTATTGTTTGCATAGTAAGTGAAACCTTTAGAAGATAAGCTCCAAATCACATCTGTATTCTTTAAGGTTTAGTGTGAAAGATAAATCATGAAGTAGTCTACTAATGCGATAATGGCTCATATTTTCACATTTCTGTCTTTGAAAATTAGTTGCCTTTGTTCTTGAAAACGTATGAAGTGATGGAGAGGTCTTATTATTTTTGGAAAATTTTACAATGTTCCCACATCCCTGTAATATGTATTTGACATTGTACATAGATAATAAAATAAACGACTCAGATACTTCATGTGACAATGAGGTATGAACTTCATCACATTTTGTCTCTTTTCGTTATAATAGTCACGATGCATTTCACACCTTTGCTGGTTTAGTCAATGCTGTTATACTTGAAATCGGATAGATTAGAATCAGATGTTTGCTTTCTCTCTGCTTGTTACCAAATACTCTATCTTACTAATAACTTTGTGTGTAAACAATATAAGAAAGACAAATCTTTTCTCTTGTGCTGTTTTTGCTCTCTTTGATGTTTACTCTCTCTGTGCTTGTGTTGAAGAAATAATGGAGACTGAAGAAGAAAATAACGGCAATTTGATTCCTAACTCGCATGCTTGTATAAATCCGTAACTTCAACTTCTGACTCGCATCCAAATAAGCGAAAAAGATCCATTGGAACATGTAGCTGGTGAGGTGAAAAAGTTACTGCAGGAGTTTTTGGCAAGTCAAATGAAACTACAACTCAAAGGAGAGGAGGTCCTTGGAGTGGTTTCAAAATACCTAACCTCGATGGATGCAAGTTTAAGGGTACGCAAAAAAAATTGAGTGGTAACCTAAGAATTCTCTCTACTGAAATCTCTTCCTACGATGTTGAGAAGACAGAGTGGATACTCTTACTTATTATTCAATCTGAAGGTAACTTTCTTGATAAAAATTGAGCCAATAACTCAGGGGATATAAAATAGGTCTTAGACCACTTATCGACATTTACTTTCTCTCAGGAAAAGAAGAAAGTTTGAGATACGCTATCCCTTCTTGCCATGGTATGGCTCTCTCTCTCTCTCTCTCTCTCTCTCTCTCTCTCTAACTTAATTTCTAGTTTTGCATTTGTTGTTTTAATTTTATGCTTTTAACATATCAAACCAATACTTCACTCTGTAAGATTCCTACTTAATATCTAGATAGAAGAGCGTATATATGTTATTGCTTTATCAATCATTGATAGAGTAGCATGACTAATCAATCTTTTTATTCTTTTTCATGTATCATTCTCATTATATACTTGTTTATACCAAAATGAACAGCCAATGAATACCAAACACGTGGACTAACCAGGGCCGGGCTACGTGTGCCCTCGGCACTCACCTTCGGTACCAAGCCTACCGATCGCAACATTAGGGCAACCTCGACGGGCGCGCGTGGGCGCCTCAGGTGCCAGAGTCCCACATCGAAACTCTAAACAAATTGCACACCTCCCAAGGCCTATAAAAGAGGACACCCATCCCAGCTTGCTTGAAAGGTAATCAATCAGAGAACTTACGGCATACTGCCTATTGATCTGTAGTTCAAACTTAATTAATCCGTAATCTTACTTAAGCATAGGAGCCTTGGCCGGTACCACACGGTGCCTAGGATTACGTGTGTTTGCTATCATGACAGACGGATCGCACACCCTACGAGGACATCATCGAAGAGACCTAATCACTAAGTTCTGCGGAAAGTATTAAACCATTTTTCGGCCAACATTTGGCGCCGTCTGTGAAATCGATAAAATCAACCTACAATTCCTAAAAACAAAACAAATGAACCGCAGGACCACAGTTCCTTTCGGAGAGGCCGGACTCTGTCTGTATGCCAAGTGGAGCAAGCCCGCGCACACCTAGCACTACCGGTAATCCTCCGGCGCCACGGTCAGAAGAGCGAGCTCTTAGCTCAAATGACCTCCCTCCTGGAAGGAGATGGCTAAACTTCAAAGCGTAACAATCTCCTTTCGTCCAAAGTGACAAACCAACCGCGGTTATGTCGAAGGGAAACACAAAACATTCGGACCACGGATCTTCCCAGAAGAGTCAAGAGGTCGTCCGGCGGAGAAGGGAGAGGCAGCGTGCGGCTCTGCGCCCTCCAAATGTACGGTGTGTGGTCCCGCCCCCCAGAGAACCAACCTCGTGCGCAGAAAGGTGTACCGATTGTGCGTCCATCGGATCAGCGACAAGAAGGATGCGAGCGAACGACGGCATAGATCCCCAATCCGAATAAGCCGCCTTTGGGGACTCCGGATGAGGTCTGGGATAAGTCGCCCATTCGGAGGTTGGGTTTGGATTGTGTCGAGTCAATGATGAATACGTCCGCGGGGGCGAGAACATGCGAATCAAGCTACCGTTCGGAAGCTCCCAGAGAGTACTCAAAGCGCGAATGCCAAGTCAAGAGAGCTTCAGAGACTTCAGCTTCGGCGTCCCGGCCAAGACCCGCCATCCGCCTACTCTTTCAAAGAATCGAATGGAGGATGGCCGACCCGACCGTCGGAGTCACCAGGTCTGATTGGGAAAACTCGGCGCTAATACATCGAAGTCGATCGAGAGTAGAGAATACGTTGCGCATTCCTTTCTATCGTGTGAAGATCCTTAGCGACCTTCCACTCCTTCAATCGGCTGTTGGGTTGGGTAAGGGCCTCGGCGACGAGGGGCAATGTCTGCTGTTCTCGTTCCCTTCGTCCCTTAGCCTCAAGTGCTGCAATGGTTCTACCGTCTCGAACCGGGGTATACTCGCTGGCGAACTAAAGCAAATTTTCCTCAACCACTTCATGATCGAGACGGACCGTTTGTACTGCCCGGCGATCCGTACGATAACACGCGATTCGACAAAGGGAGGGCGAACTCCTACGAGGAATACGCGCGCAGGCGCCCGCGATCCATCCACTAGAGTACCGAGGTGTCGAACGGATGAGGGCAGCCTCTACGCGCCTTCAAGTGGCCTCGGTCCTCTCACTTCGGTACGGTACTCGTGCCGGTGCAGATCGGCTGCGCGCCAATTAATGAAGCAGGGCGCAGTCCATGCAAAGTAGGGGTGGCAATTTCAACACGACCCGATACACGATTAAACGCCACAACCCGCCGCGTTAAAAAGCAGGTCAATTTCGGGTCAACCCGTTCTCGTTCCCGTTTAATAAACGGGTGGGTTTGTTCGGGTCAACCCGCTAACCCGCTTATAATACCTACCTAACCCGTTTATTAAACGGGTCGTGTCAACCCGCATATAATACACATCAACCGCTAAAATGAAAAAATGGAGACTTCGCACACACACAAAAGGGGTTTGAACCCCTACCACCCTTATTTCTCTCAAACACCTTATCCACCATGCTACAAACAACTTTGTGATTTTATCATATGTCTTTTAATATTTATAATGTTTCTTTTTCTTTTGTGTTTTCCTTTCTTTTCCATCTCTCTTCTCCACTTTTTTCTCTCTCTCCTCTCTTTTTTTTTTTTTTTCTCTTCTCTTTTCCTTTCCTCTTCTCTCCTTTTTTCTTCTTCTTTCTTTTCCTTCTCTTTAGTTTTCTCTCATCTCTCTTTTTTCTTTCTTTCTTTCCTTCAATCTTCTCTCTCTCTCTCTCTCTCTCTCTCTCTCTATCTTTTTTTCTTTCTTTTCCTTCTCTTCTTTCTTTTCCTTATATTTTCTTCTTTCTTTTCTTATATTTTCTCTCTCTCTCTGTTTTTTTTAATTTAAATTTTTTTCAATTGTGAGTTTCGTAACATGCATATAATTATTTATGAACCCGTTACGACTAAAACCTATACGATAAAAGGCGCCTGAACCCGAACCGCGACCGCGACGACACCGTTATTAAATGGTTGTTGGTCGGGTTGAAACTGATTCTTGACCGTTTATCCTTACACAAACCACGCGACGACACGATTAATTACCCATTGCGACCCTAATGCAAGGCGAATACTTCAACTCCAAACCCGGGGCCTTCTTGGCGAAAGGAGTATCGGCCACAAAGTTAGTTATCTGGCGGGCAGCAAGACCCGTCCGGTGGGAGAAGCGGAAGGCGGCCGGGATAGCCGTCGAGGAAATTCAAAGAAAGGACGGCGCGGGAAGTATGGGCGTAGCGACCGCGCGCACCTACGAATCACGATCACGCTGGGAAGTCTTCACCCCGCCGAACCACGAAAGCATACTTCTAATGAGCGAACATGGCCAGGATCGCGAACCAGCCGAACCGGCCCAATCGGCGGGAGATAATCGGGACAACGCAAGTCAATCTGTCTGATCTCCGCGTAACACACACAATCCGAAAAAGCGCAGCGCATACCAGCACGCAGAAATGTCGGCGCGATTCGGGAAGGAAAGTTGGATCGATATCTCGCCGGACGGGCGGCCCCTCGAATGCCGCGGCGGATCAACATGATCCACATGATCGTGGCCGCGGTCCCACTCTGGCGGGACCCAAACCGTTCATAACCGTTCAAGAAAGCAGTGGCGTGCAGCCCACTTTGTCCTCCGTGTCGGCATAGGCGGCGTCGGGCCGTAAGTTGCGAGAAGGTGGGATGGGAACCCATCACCTTTTGTGAAGAAGAGGAGGAGGGGATCATCTACCCCCACGACGACGCGATGATCGTTAGTGTGCCGCAGATCGCCGATTACGATGTGGGTGGTCTTGATTGATACGGCTTCGGTGAGCGTAATCTTTGCCCGATCGTTCAAGGGGTAGGAATTGCCGGCGGCATGGTCAATCGGCAAATTACACCTCTACTCGGCTTTGCGGAACTGGTCCAACGATCCCGGTATCGGCATCGCCGCCTGGCAGCGCTCGCGAAAAACAATGACCTACGATCAATTCCTCATTGTCGATTGCCCGACGACGCATACAACGTCATTATCGGACGACGGCACTCACCAAGGTCAAAGTCCGCTTGCGCGCGCCCACATGTTGCATGAAGTTCCCAGCGCCGGATGCAGAGCGAGCCATTCGGGGTGACTCAGGCTCGGTAGCTCGCACGTATGGTGCCGCTGCTATGCCGCGACGGCCCTTAAGTCGGTAGCCAGCAAACCGCCAATGGAAGCCATGACCTTGCGGTACTACACCGACTAGTAACGAACTCATTGGACCCCGGAGAAACTGCGCCCAATGGCAGACCGCGGAGCTCGAGACCATAATCTGGACAAGGAATTCCGATCGGTGGGTGAAGATCGCTGTCCATCTGATCCGACCTCGTTCGTTCGCCGACTTACGGCGACAAGCGGAAGTCTTGGTCCTATGATGATATGCCGGTATATGTATATCACTGATGTCATCGACCCAAGCTCGAACATCTCCCCCGCCCAAACAAACCCGAAAAAGGCGATGCGAGCGGATGAGGATGCGTTGCGAGTTGAAGCTCAAAGGCTTTATCGAGAAACTCGTTACCTGTTGGCTTGCCTTTCCGCATGGTTCGGAAGGCGAGCGAGGATGGATGGGAATGTCGGGAGACTATCCGACTGAATAAGGCTTGTCACGATTCTGCTGCACGGATCAAATAGTCGATGCCACCGCCCAGGCGAGGCGCCACCACCTCATGGGCTGAGGATGTCAACCCAGATCTTCATGGACCACTGCGCGATAGAAGCTAGCAGTTTTTGTTCAGAGCTGCGAATGGGCACAGCTGCCTGGGGAGAAGCTGCAGGCAAAAATCCCCCAAAAGTTCGAAAAACAAGCTCCCAAGAGTTTTAGAAAATCTAATGAGATTTTAAAGAACACTCTAAGGATCACTTCACTAACACCCAAATAAGCATGAGGATTTCATTAATGGCTTAGCTTGAGGAGCATGTGGCATGGGAGCTAAGCTTTCACAAGTTGCAATTTGAGAGAGAGAGACAAGATGGTGGTTTCTTCGGAGGAAATATGGTCGCAAGAGCCTATCCTAAGAAGAAGATGAGCAGGAAGAGAGCTGTGGCTTGGGTAGAAAAATGGCTTGAGAAAATTCCAGGTTTGCTTGACAAAGCTTTGTCAAGGTCTGGATCGTTGAGTTGTGGATGGATTTTCTGGATAGCAAAAAGTCTCCTTTTATAGGCGTTAGGAGCTCCAATTTCGTCTGGTTTTCTTCTTCTTTTTCCTTGGCAGCTCCTACCTAGCTCTATTTTGATGAATTTCCCCACCCAAGGAGCATGGGTAAGGAACCCTTTATGGTTCCAATGGTTTGCAGCAGCTGGGGCTTTCCCATAGAGAGGAAAGCGCCTGCTTTATTATTGTTCTCTCCAAGGCAGAGCTTACAGAGGAAAAGGGGAGAGATGGAGCCTTTTGTCCGACGGACACTTCCCTCACCCCCATGGATTTCCTCTGGTCTTGCCATGGCTCCATTGTTTGGAATTCAAACGGGAATAGGACTTGACCTTGATTTTTGTAAGTTGTTGGGTTTGGGCTTGTACATATGGTATTGGGTTTGGGCTTGTACATATGGTCTTGCCATGGCATGATTAGTAATATCGAGTATGTCCTTAGCTATTCTGTACGTGCTTGTTTAGCATGATTAGTGCTTGTAGCTTGTGTTGGCGGCTCTTATAAATTTCCTTTTATCCCAATTGGGCTTATTTTGCATCAATTACCCATATTGGGCTAAGATTAATTTGGGCTTAGCCCTTGGATTTTGGGCCTCAACATTGCCCCTTGATTGTGGGGCCATGAGTAACTTTGAGATGGGTCAAATAATCAAACAGCAAAAGAAAAGTCAAACAGGCGTTGTTTCCAGCGCGTGTGTTCGCCATGATTATTTTCCAACAGCCCCTTGCATTCTCAGTCGCTTCCATCCATCCTGTTTTATTTTATTTTATTCTTCTTTCCTTTTCTTCTCTTCTTTCTCCCCTCTTACGGCCTTGAGCCTAAAGCTGGTTGCCTTTTCATTTCTTTGGTTTCTTCTCATACAGGTCTAGGAATCCTTAGAAGCGCGAAATCTCGGTGAGGCCCATCCACAGCATTTGGTTGGTTGGTTCACGTTGAGAAACCGTTCAACATAGATTGGGAAAAGCCACAATTCTTCTTTAAAATCCCTCAAATTTCTTCAATTCGCTCTTCAATCCGTCCAAAACCAAGCTTAGCAGAGTCACTTGGCAAAGTGTGGAGCAATTTCTCGGTGAATCGCAAGGCGCGTTCCCTCTTTTACTTGATTGGCAATGCAATGGAAGAATTCCATCGATAGCAGTGGTAAGCATCATTCCCCCAATTTTGTTTTCTACTTCTTGTTACTCTGGGCACATGCATCTACACACATGCACACATACGCATATGTGCATGTGGAGGCCTCATTATATTTTTCGAGAAATTCCTCTCATGAGCAGGCACCTTTCTCGCCCGGCATGCAGTTTCATCTAATTTCCCAAACCCTAGGCTCAATTTGGGCATAGACCAGCGATTTGGGATTTTAAGCGATACCTTGATTAAGCTGCAAAACCTCTAGATGGTGTGAAGCATGGTGGAAGGCGCGACCACTCCATGGCTTCCTTTCGCATATTTTATCCCTGTGATTCATTTTCTCCTTTTTTCTTTTAGCACCCGATAATCTTTTCCCCTCTCATAGGAAAGATTTGCATGATGATATTGAATTGGTCTTCTTTTCTTCCTTGATATGGTCCTGGCATGATATTACAGAGATGTGCGTGCATTCAACAATTCGTGAGGGTGCTGGAACTTATGCATTTTGTTCTTTCTTCCTTTCTTGCAGGTGTCCGTGACTTAGTAGGCCTGCCATGGCGTCCACTAACCTCCCGCCGATCATGCTAGACCACCTCTACTCCATGGATGACGATCTTAAAACAGAAGGGCCGCTCCTGTTGCTTGAAAGATGCCCGTAAAAATCCCGTTGTTGGTGATGAGCCATCCCAGACTGCGCTCTCACATAATTAATCGCCTCCTCCATATCGGATCTGCATTGAAAGGGCCTCTTTCAAGGCCGTTCCCTTATTCTTCAATATCCTTGCGGTGCATCGGTAAAGTTGGTCGAGAATGGGTCGGCCGTAGTACGGAGGATCCATCCACATGCAACATCCTGCCTTGAGCACAAGTCCTTGATGCCATCTTCCTTTCCAAATTGTGGGACATCCATATCGAAGCGAAGATGTTTCACGTGGTCCGGAGGTGGAGCACACTTCTCACCTTTTGTGTGTGCTCATGAAACATAACTTGAAGATGTGGCGTAATATCTCGCTTTCTTCCTTCCTGCTGTGGCGACATCGTAGTCAGTCCTCGGCATCGCTCCTCACCTTAGAGGGAAATAGATAACCTTGTCAGTCTTGCGAAGAGCGCTCCCACTCTCCCAGCACCTTCACTCCGATTGGCAACTGGATACAATATTTTGGGGATGCAAACAGACAGAGTCCCTGCCGTTTGGCTGCCTTTATAGCTCTGTGGCTTGGGCGGTTCGTGCTCTGTGACTTTTCTCAGGACTGACTGGCTTCATGAGCGTGTATTTCCCTTGGCTTTGGCCATAGCCCGAGGCGATACCATCCCCTTAGCCCCCATGTTCCTTGGACATCTATACCATCTTCTTAATCGAACCCAGCTTCCTGGAAAAGAGTGCATCAGGAACCATGGGCGTAGAGACCCTCCTAAATTCTGGTTTCTTGCAGGTGTTCTTGTGGGAGCGTCTCAAAGGGTTGGATGTGCATTCACTCCCTCATTCGCATGCTTTAAAGTTGGCTGAGTGGGGCAATGGTTCCTTTATGCCAAACAATCTTCCATTAGTTTGCAGGTGGTTCAAGAGAATGCAGAGGAAAGGCCAGAGTTTCTTAAAGCTGCTAGACAATGTCGAGAATTTTGTCTTTCGTCTTTCGGCACCTCGTGAGATCCTTCACTTTCGTGCCCTTCTATCTTGCGTCAATACGGTTGAGGTTCCAACAGTGTGTGTCCGTATGATAGTGACGCTGAGCATGCTTTGTTGAATATCGCTCCCATCCCCTTACCTATTCTTGGAGGACCACCGTGCAGAGTTTCCATGACCTATTCTCCCACCCGTCGAGGCGGTTTAGGGCTTGACCAAAGGGTACCACCCAACCATGATGCCCTTTTGCTTTAGATCTTGGAGTAATTACCACATACACGGCCGATTGCAGCTGCAGCCCATCGTTCTAGCAAGCAAGCGCGTCGAGGGCGTCATGGTGTCTTCTCTAGAAGGCTACCAAGCCTTTGTAGACCGTCCATCTCTCTCTTCTTCCTTTCGTGAGTTCCAATCCTTTCCACAGACAGACAGGCCGCCTCCTGTGTCGTCTGCGAGCTTGGTTTGGAAGAAAGCCATCCCCTCGCCCAAAGCAACTTGCCCTTCATTTCCAAAGCGGTGACATTGTTGAAATTTCCTAAAAGGCTTGGCGGCTTAGTAGAGTCCTCGTGGCCCGCCCGAAAGTGCAACGCCGCGAAAGGAAGCGAGAGGAGGAGCAAAATGTGAGTGAAAGCGGACTGCAGGTAAACCCAAAGGTTCATTCAGAGGTAGCCAGAGTGCCCTCCTCGAACCAAAGAGCAACTCCCCCGACAGCCACAGTCTCGCCCGCTGCATCCGGAAGCGGTCGCTACGGCAAGTCTGAAACTACCTCTCCGCCGTAAGTGTTCTTGACTTCGTACTTCTTCATGCCCCTCCTTTGGCTTTATGCGTGTATGATATGTGGGTAGATACTTATTTACATATATACATTTTTATAGGGAAAATGGGTGCCACCCCAAAGAAAAGAGAAGTGACACACCAGGTATCTCCTCGGTGACCCTAAGCCGTCAGAAGCGTGCGCATTCTACATGCGAGATTTTCGGAACACGCACCGATCGCTGAGGCTGCGGAACCACAAGCTAGTAGGAGGTGGCGATGATGATAGTGACACCACAGAATCCGAGACTAATGTTCCATAGCAAGGCGCTTGGCGATGCTAGTGAAGATTCTGACAGGGACCTCAATGAGGGTTGCAGTGAGGATGCATTTGCTTATTCCAGGTGACTATCCAGGAGGACAAGGTGGTTCGAGATGTTTTCTTGAGTCCGCGATAGCGAAGGTGCACTCGCGTTTTAGCGGCGAGTAGCAGCGTTTTAAGTTTTGTCCCCCTCTTCTTCCTCACACCATAATCTATACACTCGACGCGTGCTCATCCTGCAGGTTATTGACATTGCTGAGGACCCAAACCCTGCTGCGGCCATTGCTAATCCTGCCCGGACCCCCCTTGAGGTATCCGTACCGATAATATTCTATTTACCTTCTTCTCCTACTCATGCGCCAATGCCCATTACATATCAATTATCACGTACTAACCCTTGTATGCACCCCTTTCTTTTTTTGCAGGCTGAGCATCATGCTTGAATTTGGAAATTGTGCCCATAGTACCTTCTTCCTTCAACACATTCGATACACTGGTCGAGGCAGCCCTCACAGGATCCTTTCCAACCACGACACCAACAGATTCTCGGGATGAAATGCCTACGCTCCAAGTTACAAGCCCTTTACCACCTATCTTCCAACATTTTCTCCAGAGAGACCTTGATCCTGCCATTTCGCGAGCCCTTCCTGCAGCCATTCTGAGACAACACCCTGCCCGTCCATGCAACCTGTCCGTTCCATCTCACGTTCAACCATTTCTCCGGGCGGCAGGGCCTAGTCCTCTAGCACTTCTTCCAGCGGTTCAGCGTGAGAATCACGAGCTCGCTGGAAAATGCCCAGTGCTATCATTACTATTGGGGAATGCTCTGCAGAACACCCTCGCATGCATGTCTTGGCTGGAGTGGGAGGAATCATTTACTACCTTCATGGCTTTCTTTGACAGCGGTGCTCAGGGTCCTTCGATCCGCAGATGAACTCCTGCCACTCTACCATCGGTTTAATGGTTACGCATTCTTCAGGGGAATTCTTGTTTATCCAGGGCGAGGCGAGTTGCGGCTTTGAAGAAATTTACGGACAAATGCGAGATTTCATGGACATGATTGGTATTACCTCTTCATTCTCGCGATGTGCTTGCTTTAGGGCCCTCGGCTTGGTGCTCCATGGGATGGATACCGTGGCTAGCGCTGGACATTATCGATCACAGTGCTCCTCTCACGGCGGGATGCGTTCGCGAGGCTATGACTCGGGCTTTCGGCGAGTCTCTTGAACTGGTGAAGGTTTGGCACGTGCCGTATTTGGGCCTGAACGGCGAGTTCATAACATGAAGTCAAATCCGCCACTGATGAAATAAGGCGCGGCGAAACTTTGGTCTTCAAGCAGCCTGGCGAAAACAGTGAGGAATTGCATGGCCTCCTTCGCTCAAGGTATCTCTTCAAGCCAGTCTTGCTTGATGGAGGCAAGATGACAAGATCTTCTCACGGGGCCTCCTCCGTTCCCTTCTAGCCATCCTTGGTGGTACTCAGCTCATCCATTATATTCCTTTTTTTATTACATATTCCAGCAGACAGCCATTTTTTTGACACATTTTCTTTTATATTTTGCAGATTGCCCATCCTTAGCTTGGAGACCGTTTAGCTCGGCACATGATCCTGCTTTTCTTTGTGACTCAAGGGCGCTGTGAACCTTCAGCACATGCAATTTTATTTTGCTTTGTTTGTAGTGTTGTTGTTTTTTTTAGACTCTAACGACACGACTGCGTCGTTATGCCTTTGTAATTTTGATATTAAACTACCGAAGCTTGTATGAATTTCCGAATGCTTGAGGCATGTTGCATATTTTCTGTGTAGATATGTATATGTACTGCTTTGTTGGCCAGAATTGTCTTTATGAACTACTTGAAATTTTTTTTTTTTAAAATTTTTAGAGCGAAATCTTCGAGAGCTTCTTTTGCATGGCTTATCTAGATTCTAGGCTTGACAAAATAGCTTCCCACCTTCCCCAAAGGGTCGAACCAATATGTGCATGATTTCTACTCGGGCTTTATAAAGCTTCCAGGTGTTGTATCGTGTTGTTCCAGCATCATCCAATCTTTTGATGCCTTGGAAGAAGATCGCCGAGCAGGCTCTGATCCGGTCGGATCGGCGTAATCGCCGGAATCAGCGAGCGGCTCCCGATCAGCGAAGCCAACCGCTCCGATCAGCAGGCCCGGTTCGATCAGCCGAAGCTGGAAGAAATGCGACAGATCAGCCGAACTAGAAGAAATGCGACACGAATCAGCAGCGGCTCGGATCGGAAGCGGCTCAGATTCTGACTCGACTTCGAGAGATCACAGAGACCTAAAAGGCCAGCCTTGTCAAATGACTACTTTGTTTACCTTGCATTGCCAATCCGTTCCAGCATCTCAAAATTGCATGTTTCTTTGCAACATGGCTTATGCCATTATTATTTTTTTGCTTAAGCGTGATGCTTGGGGACCCCATCTAAATGACTTTGCCCGGCATGTTTTACTGCTAAGTAGCATGTTTATATATACATATATAGATATGGAAAATTTGATAAAGGGTTAATAATAGTAAAGTTTTGGAGACTCAGTATATATTTTTTTTTTTCAAAATATTCCTTCATCTTCATTGCAAAAGCCCCTTGCTACCATAATGGTGCATCATACAAAAGTGTCTTTTTTTTTTTCAAAACATGAAAATAAGACAGAAGGAGTCTATTTTTGTTTGTCAGAGAGAAAATACAAAAGTACTAGGCATAAAGTTAACTTAGCGATGATAATAGAGCTTGAGCCACTTCCCATTGGGGTCGGTCAGGTGCCTTCCTTGACAGAGACCAAGCGATAATAGCCGCTGCTGTGAACCTCCTTGACTACAAACGGGCCTTCCCATTGCGGCGCAAACTTGGAAGGTCCCGACACCTGTCTTCTCATATGCTCCGCAACTTTTAGCACGAGGTCTCCTTGCTTGAAGGCGCGAGGCTTGGCTATGTCTGTTATAGGCTTGAGCTACGATCCACGTGTAGCCTGTCCTCTTTTGGCTTCGGCTCTTTTCTCATCAAGCGCTTGAGATCTAGCAAACGCCAATCAGCATGTCTTTGCATCCCATTCAAGATCATTGGCAGCTGCTATCATTTGGTGCCGCCGGATGGTGATTTCCACGGGTGAAATAGCCTCGATCCGTACACGATGAGTAAGGTGAAAAACAGAGCGCCTCCTTGGTGAGTCGCGATAAGCCCACAAGCATCGCGGTGAACACTCCACCTTCCTCTGACTCATATACCATCTTGCTTAGAATCAATATCGCCTTATTGGTAGGCTCACCTGACCGTTTCCTACTAGGGGTAATAAGGCGTAGAGCGACGATGCTTGATACCATACCCACTAAGGGTTGAACTCACTTGCTGTTAACAAAAGGTGTGCCATTGTTGGTGACCATCTTGTATGGGATTCCGAACCTACACACAATGTATTCGAATGAAATTCGAGACGGCAGCTCCTGAAGGGGAATTGCCTCCACCCATTTCGTGAAATACTCCGTAGCGGTGAGGATCCATATGTAGCCATTGGAAGGGGGATGGATTGTCCCAATCAAATCAAGCCCCCAAGTATGGAAAGGCCAGGGAGTGCGCATGTCTTGCAGCAATGTAGGAGGTTTGTGGCTTAGGTTAGCATGGATTTGGCAGGTGTGGCATTTCTTAACAAAGTCATGTGCATCCTTCTTCATGGTGGGCCAATAATACCCAATGCTTAGTAGCTGCCGGTAAAGCTTCTTCATTCCTTGGTGCTCTCCGCACTCTCCAGCATGTATCTCTTGCATGGCTTGACGCGCTTCTGATTCTCCCACTTTAATGGCTCACCATTAAACCCTCGATATAGAGAGTTGACCCATCAACAAAATACCTCTTTAAGGTCTTTTTGAGCTTATAGGCAAGCTTAAGTTAGTCGGCTGCAGTTCCTCCAACAAAGAATGCAGTATGGAGCCCGTGATCTTCACTGCAAATGAAACAGTTGATGAATGACTCCTCAGTAGAGGTATCGAGATGGGACAATCAATAATTGTTGATGCTTGCCTTTCTTCATCTACTGCCACACAACTTGCGTGCGCTTGCGCCTATTGCCGGTCTGTGGTCATTCCCACTTGGTTCAGTGGCATTGTGTACCTCTTGCAACCTCCTTCTTTATGCATCCCAACAACAGGGTCAACACCTTAAGACGCTCTGAAGTCCCAAAGATAGTCACATAGTCTTTCAAGTCTTTAATGCTTGCTCTCTTCACCTAACTTTTTCTTCAGTGTGGCTTTCTCCAATCATCCTCTTCCAGTAAGGTGGGTCCCACGAGGCCATTACGCTTCGACCAGGTATGCCTTCCTTATCACGGTGATGTTAATGCTCTGCACAAATGAAACTTCGATCCCAACGTGGCCAGAGCATCAGCGTACCTATTGGTGGTCTGGAATGTGCTCCATCATGATTTGCTTGAAGGAATTAATGAGCCTTTCATGTCCGATATGGTGCCAAGGTTGCTTCCTTCACGCGCTAAGCTTCTGAATCGATGATTGACTGTGTTGAATCGCCAATGATCTTCACCTTTTACTGCGCCCATCTTCTCTTCTCTTGTGTGATAATCCCGCACATAAAGCGTGTATTCCCGTGCCCGTTATTCGTGCATGGAAGTCTAGCTTGAATGAGAGAGCCGTAGCTTGCCCATAGGGATTAATGAGCACAACACCTGCCCCTCCACCTTTTGATGTGGAAGACCCTATCAAAGTAGAGGGTCCATGGTTCCTCCTCTGTAACAGTAACAGTAGCAACCATTTCCGGCAGCTCTCCGAGGGACTTCCTTGGAAAGGGTTGATCCTTCTATTTCCGGGGAATAGAGCTAGCATGTCAATCACAGCTTGTCCCTTGATGGCCTTAGGAGTTGTGCATATGATATCAAATTCGGAAAGCTGCACAATAACCAACGTCGCGAGAGCGTCCGGATAATACTGGCCTTGTGAGCGGCGTATATCTTACGGGATCGGACTTTACTATGAGTTGTAACTTGTGAGCAAGGAAGTGTCGTCCAAGCCTGTCGGCAGCATAGACAAGAGCAAGGCATAAGAGTTCCGTTTTTGGGTACCTTGCTTGCAGCTCCTCTCAGTTGTCGGCTTAAAAACACATAATAAACGGGCTTTCTTCCCCCGTTATGGCCATCCGTGTGCAAGCAAAGCTCCAACATGAGCAACGCTACCGCAGCAGACATTAGCAATTCGCAGCCAAGTAAAGCGAAGTAAAGCGAGGAGAATAGGTGCCCTCAGGAATTGGGCCCTCATCGTGTGGCAGATTGTAATTCTTCATCCGGCTCCGGCTCCATATATATGGCTTCCCTTTTAAGGAAGGAGGGTAGGAGTGAAAACACTCATCATTGCCACAGCAAATGTAATAAAACGCGCCGAATGTATGACAATCTTCCCATAAAACTTTTCAATTCCTTTGGATTCTTAGGATTCTTAGGTGCAAAGAGCATATACTTTGGTTCTTCTCAGAATCCACATCACTCTTTGCTGGTACCTGAGAGCGGGACGCGGATGAGACTCGAATGCGCATTTCTTTCGGGTTCATTTTTAACCCTCATCTGTAGGCACTTTTCCAGCACGCCTCAGAACTCCCTAATGACTTTCTCTGGTTTTGGATTTTACTACGAGGTCATCCACATAGTCTTCCACCTCTTTTCCCATCATATCATGAAACACTGCCGTCATGGCCCGTTGGTAGGTAGCACCGGCATTCTTGAGACCAAATGGCATGACCGTGTAGTAGAAATTTCCATAAGGTGTTCGAAAGGCTGTTTTCTCGGCATCCTTGGGAGACATCTTGATTTGATTATAGCCACTAAATCCGTCCATAAAGGATAGCATGCCTTGACCCGAGGTTGAATCAATCAAGATATCCATGTTGGGCAGCGGGAACTCATCTTTGGGCAGGCCCGATTGAGATCACGATAGTGTGCATACTGATTACCCAGGTTTTCTTCTTCACGAATACGATATTTGCTAGCCATGTCGGGTGTTTGATTGGCTTGATGAATCCAGCGGCTAGCAGCTTTTCGACTTCCACCTTGATTTGTTTCTCAACTTCTGGATGAAAATTCCTTCGTGGTTGTACAACAGGTCTTGCACCGAGCTCAATATTCAGCGTATGACTTACCAAGTTTGGATTAAGGCCGGGCATCTCTTCATAACTCCAAGCAAACACATCTCGAAATTCTTTCAATAACGACACCAAAGCTTCCCTTTCTTCCCCCGTTAAATGAACACTGACAGAGATGGGTCTTGGGACAGAGGGGTCATCACTTAAATCAATTGTTTGCCGCTCACGCCATGAGCCATCTTGCATGTGCTTGGGTGCTGTCATTGGTTCTTGGAAAGGACAAGGCAAGGGTGCCTTGCCATCTAGACTCTCGCGGCTATCCGCTTGCATAGCTTCTCCACCATACTCGGGGCTTTCCCGTAGGATACGGTCAAGCCCCCAATCCCGTCATAAGCGATATCAGTGGCGCCCATCTGGCAGCGTGACCTTTGAGCATTGAGGGTGATCGTAGGCATGGTTGTTGGCCTCCGAGTGCCTTTTTCTTTCTCGATCAACGATGGTTATGAGCTCCTCATTGCTCAGATCACGAATCTCGGTCCACGATGGCAGGTAAGTCCCAGAATTCTTGGATGGGTTGCTTCCGGCGCTGTGCACTCGGTGTAGAATTCGCCTCGGGTAGTGAGCTTCGCTTTGATTGAACGGTGCTTGATTCCCTGGTATACGGAGTGGTCTTAGCCCAATTCTTCCCTTTACACATTGATGGTACGTAGAGACCACAAGTTTATGTTTGTTGAGCCATGGCCTTCCCAACAAAGCATGATAAGCCACATCTACGTCCACCACATAGAACTTGGTAAGTGACCGGATGGGCCCTACCTTCAAATTCACTTGCATATATCCAACCGTAACCTCACTTTGATTCCCAAAACCGCTAATGCTCGTTTGGGACTGCACGATCTTGGATAGTGGAATACCAGCTGCTGTAAGTAAAAATCTGACATAGGCAAGATGTTAAAGAAGAACCCGTGTCTACTGCAGAGCCCTCCGTATGAGACACATCATTGATTTGTCCCTCCAGTAAAGCGCCTCCTATGATCCGGGTATGGAACTTCCATGTCCTCGTCTGTGAAAACGATAGAGTTGTCATTTTCAAGAATGACCTTTGAGGTTGAGCAAGAAGCAATGGGGTTGGCTCTGCAGAAATATTCATAAGGGCTACAGCGGCTGCTCCTCGCTGAGGCGAAACCAAGTTGGTCAAAGAGTGACTTAACTCTAGGATTCCTCTGGAGGGCCAAGTGGGTCCTTGCTTTGAGCCAGATATCGCTCCATTACAATCGCCACGTAAGGGAGTGAAATGTCACAGCAGACGTTTCCTGCTGTCCCTGATGAGGCTTTCCGGCATTGTTCTTCCGCATGTCCAACATGAACACCCCATTGTCTGCGCAGTCATCTCATCCATCGGCCAGAGTGGCCATGGCTTGTCATAGCTTGACGGTTTCGAGTACTTGCACCAGTAAGCTTTATCCATGTTTCCACAAGGCTCCCAAATAGCCTCTGGTGGTTTTGGATCATTCCTCCATGGGTGGCATAATTCGTCATCGTCAAGCAAATCATCCAACACGTAATAACAGCGCTTTCTTTCCCCCTCGTTTTGGCAAAGGGTCCTCATCAATAGCCTGCTTCCTAGAGGGAAGCTCAAGAACTCCCTCATGTATTTTGCCATGTAAGATCCTTCTTAAACTCTGACAAGCGATGGTCGGATGTCCTACAAACTGGTGATAGCGACAGTATCTGGATCACTTTTTTCTTCCCTGGGGGGACCTTGTAGGGCCTGAGAGGTTTGATTGCGCCGTCAGCAATCATTGTGTCGAGGATGGCATGAAACTCTTCATCTTTGCAAGGCAATGGCGGGTACGTCTCCCTATCTTTTCGTTTGCGTGAGCTGTAGTCGTTAGATGGCTTCTCATCCGTGGCTAACACCTGATGTGATTCCTTCTTCTCACTCCTCCAGCCCCTTTGTCCAGTCGGTTTGACAGACATGCTTGTCTTTCTTACCGCTTCCAGCAGCCGGGAAAATTGGCTGATGCCGATATTTTCCAAGTATACTCTATAGTCCGCCACAATGTTGCTGATGCAAATCTCAACAAGTGCCTCCTCATCTTTTTCGTCATAGCAATCGAGAGCCAAGTCCCGGAATCTTCTCACGAAGTCCACGGGATCCTCCCCTTGCTTTTGGCGAGTGTTGTTGAGCTGCGTGGTGGTGACCCTCTCCTCGTGCTGAAAATATTTTTTACAAAACCTGCTTGCCGTCGTCCCAGGAACGCATAGAGCCGGTGCCAACGTGGTGTACCATGTATAAGCCCGATCGGTGAGGCTCTTTGAGAATTCTCGGAGTCGCAAATTATAATCACCAGCGTGCGGCCCCAAAGCATCAAGGAATCGGTTGACATGTTCCTTCGGGCTTCCTTTCCTCCCATCGAAGAGAACAAAGGTTGGTGTTTCGTAACCTTTGGGATAGGGCTGCTGGAGTAAACTTGCTGGGTGCGGTGGCTGAGGAATGTACTTCCAATCCTCCTGACCGACTAAGCTCCTTTTCCAGCATGGCAACGACATCCTCTGAGTGACAAAAGGCGGTCCCCTTTGTTCGCCCTTTCAAAGTGATTCTTCTTGCGGACGTCTATCCTCTTCGTTTGGCTTGGAAGCAGCATTTTTTAATTCTTTGATAGTGTCCATCATCTCCTTCTAGGTTTCCTCCATGGCCTACATAGCTGTGATGAGATCGTGAGGTGAAGGCTTCCTCACTTGCACGCTCTTGTCCTCTAGAGGAAGCATTTTGCCTCGATTCAGAATCACCATGGTCAGGTCCATCTTGGGAGGCCATGGTGTTGCTTCGAGTTTTCTTTCTTGGAGGCATCAGTAAAATGGCAGCTTGTTCCCCAGCAGAGTGCCAATTTATGTAGGGGTTTTTGTTCCAGACTGACGAATGGGCACTGGGCTCTTGTGAGAAGGCAACGAGCAAAAATCCCCCAAATGCCTGAGTTCGAAAAACAAGCTCCCAAGAGAGTTTTTAGAAAATCTAATGAGATTTTAAAAGAACACTCTCAGGATCACTTCACTAACACCCAAATAAGCATGAGGATTTCATTAATGGCTTAGCTTGAGGAGCATGTGGCATGGGAGCTAAGCTTCCACAAGTTTAGCAATTTGAGAGAGAGAAGACAGCGTGGGTTTCTTACGGAGGAAATATCAGTGCGAGCCCTATCCTAAGAAGAAGAAAGATGAACAGAAGAGAGGTTTGGGTGGCTTGAGAAAATTCAGATTTGCTTGACAAAGCTTGGTCAAGGTCTGGATCGTTGAGTTGGGATGATTTTTCTGGGTGGCAAAGTCTCCTTTTATAGGCGTTAGGAGCTCCAATTTCGTCTGGTTTTCTTCTTCTTTTCCTTGGCAGCTCCTACCAAGCTCTATTTTGATGAATTTCCCCACCCAGGAGCATGGGTAAGGAACCCTTTATGGTTCCAACGGTTTGACGCAGCTGGGCTTTCCCATAGAGGAGAAGGCGCCACTGCTTTCCTTATGTTTTCTCCAAGGCAGAGCTTACAGAGGAAAAGGGGAGAGATGGAGCCTTTTGTCCGATGGACACTTCCCTCACCCCTATGGATTTCCTCTGGTCTTGCCATGGCTCCCTTATGACCATTGTTTGGAATTCAAACGGGAATAGGACTTGATGCCAGATTTTTGTAAGTTGCTGGGTTTGGGCTGTACATATGGTATTGGGTCCTCTGGCTTGTCGCTTCTAACGTTTGGCGA
This sequence comes from Prunus mume, assembly GCF_029339155.1. NCBI lineage: Eukaryota > Viridiplantae > Streptophyta > Magnoliopsida > Rosales > Rosaceae > Prunus > Prunus mume. Next base: position 26,571,958 of record NC_142701.1, on the reverse strand, counting down.
GGCTTGTCAAGCTGCTGGAAAGGCTTTCCCTTTAATTCTATTGATGTGGGCTGGGCTAAATATTTTGGTGGGTTCTTTGGTGTCTTCCTAGAGCATGGGTCAATTTTTCTCTCTCTCTCATGCTAACCCATATGCTTGGGTTCTAGGAACGGCTTGAGTTCCAAAGCCCCAAGTGGCTTTGAAACCTACGTTCCTTGAACCCTCAATGGGCCCCGTGATTGCTTGTCACCTTCCATACCACAACCTTCTCAGTAAGCCCCGGTTGATTTCTGGCTTGGGCCCACTTAAACTCGTGGCGTAGCTTGGTATTAGAATGCGCATAATTTCTATGCTCGTGCTTGGGGTTTTATTATGCCATGATAGGCTAGAGTCGGGCCAAGTAGCACCGAATGAGCATGTGAGCGTGATTTAGTAATATCGGTATGTCCTTGGCTTCTTCTGCACGTGCTTGTTTGGCATGATTCGTGGCTTGTAGCTTGTGTTGGCGGCTCTTATAAATTTCCTTTTACCCGATTGAGCTTATTTTGCATCCAATTACCCATATTGGGCTAAGGATTAATTTGGGCTTAGCCCCTTAGATTTTTGGGCCTCGGCAATGGGTCATGGAAGAACAGCTCAGATTCAAAAGGTCACATCCAAAGTGACATAGGTACGTCGGGTAGGAGGGTGATAACAACGGTAGCCTTTCTGATGAGTGGCATAACCCACAAAAACACAACGAAGCGCACATGGATCAAGTTTGCTACGTTGATTTTTGTGAAGATGAACGAAAGCCACACATCCAAAGATTCGGGGTGTGAGTACCAAAACAGAGGGCCAGAGGTCTGTGTTGCGCAAGCACCTGTAAGGGAGTTTTAAAGGTCAATACACCAGAAGGCATGCGGTTGATTAGGTGAACTGCAGTGACAATAGCATCATCCCAGTGATGGCGAGGAACATGAGCGCCAATCAGAAGTGCTCGGGCGGTTTCAAGAAGATGTCGATTCTTTCTTTCAGCAACACCATTTTGTTGCGGTGTCTGAGGACAAGTCGTCTCATGGATAATTCCATGTTGTTGGAAGTAAGTCTGAAAGTCATGATTGACAAATTCTCCACCATTGTCGGAGCGAAGAATCTGGATTTGAGCATTAAACTGAGTTTTCATCTGTTGGTGGAATGACTGAAAACGGGAAAACACTTCGTTTTTATTCTTCAGCAAATAAAGCCATGTCATTCGTGTACAATCATCTATGAATGTGACAAACCATCGAACACCAGAAGGAGCAATGATAGGTGAAGGTCCCCAGACATCAGAGTGAATTAACGTAAATGGAGTAGTACACTTGTTCGTACTCAACGGGTAGGGCACACGGTGACTCTTAGCCAAAATACAAGTATCACATGTGAAGTCGGAGTCCTTGAAACCTGAGAATAAATCTGGTATAAGATGCTTCATATAACTAAAGACGGATGTCCCAATCGACGGTGCCACAACCAAATTTGCTTTTGTTTGCTATCAAAGGGATGCGTCACACTGTTAGCCATGCCAGGACTGAAGTCATTGACATAATATAGCCCCCCTCTCTTAGTACCACGACCAAGAATCTCCTTAGTGTGAATATCCTGAAGCAAACAAAAACTCGGGTAAATGAGTACACAACAATTCAATTGTTCAGTAAGCTTGACTAACGGACAACAATTTAGTGGATAAAGATAGAACAAGTAAAGTATTAGACAGTGTAGAGAGGATGACAACGCCCACATCACAGGATAAGTAACGCCATTGGCATTTGCAATACAGAGTTAAATCGAGGTTGTGTAGTATTCAGAAAATCATCGGATCAAGCGTCATATGATCAGTTGCACGAATCAATTATCCAACTCACTGGAATCAATTTTATCAAGTATGGAATCCATAACGTTACCATTACTTCGGTCGTATTGCATTGTCCTCGATCTTTAAGAGTAGTCCACCAATCGGGGTAGCCATGCAATTTAAAACAAGTCTCACGAGTGTGTCTCGGATCACCACAATATGCGCAATCTAGTCCATGTATCGGTGTCGTTAATCGAGAAGTCATAATCGCGCGGAAGATACATAGGATAGGTAGAGTAGGAATTCGGATCGGGATCGAGCGAGTCCGACTAGTCGAGTCGAAATCGGGATCGAGGTCGAATCATAGACAAATTCGGGTTGTGGTCATCATCGGAGTTGGGGTCGAGTCGTCTTGAGTCGGGTCGGGTCGTCGTCGTCATAGTCGAGGTCGGGGTTGGGGTCGTCAAAATAGGATCCTGATTCCGGATCGGGTTAGTAATTCAAAACCAAACATTTAAAATTTACTTAACCTTGAAAAATGTATGGCCTGAAATTGGTGAAGGAATTGATACTAGGACAATTTGGAAACATTGATTTGTTGGATGATTTGAAATGCATGGATGCTGTGATATCTGAAATATTGAGTGGCCTAAAGTTCCAAAACTATGTGCTCTAACAAAAGGGCAACGATCTGTCTAGTAGCACAATGAAAAGACTGTTTCCGAGAAAATTTGGTTCCAAATTCCACACGAACTTGAGAATGGAAATTCCACATGAATAGGGAATCAAGCTGGCTGAAAATTGATTACACAAAAAGAGAAAGGAAGAAAACGGTGGAAAAGTGATTTTCAAGAAAATAGGCTTTTGCATTTTTGAGCCTGCAATGGAATGTAATGTACCGTACTTTTTTTTTTTTTTCTTTCTGATAAGAAGATAACTTTCCATTAAAAGCCAACAGATATTGCAGCAGAAACATCAGCCACGGAATGTGCTTTTTGATCTATTCTAATTTTCAAGCTACAGTAGAAAGCTCTTGCAAGGAGAAAATAGAGTCAATTAAAAGACAAATCAGGAAATCTGATTCTGAATGTGCCAGCGTTCTCAAATATTGCAACACATGAAAATAATTTCTCAGTGATTAAAAGAATCAAATGAATGAGAATAATGTTTTTTCCTTTTCATTTAGGAAAACCTGTATCTAGACATGTATTACGAGTAAGGCGACAAGTTTTGCACGAAAACGGCAAAACAGTCACGATTGTTGCATTTTTCATAAAATGGAAGATCATGGAATGATACAAAGATTTAAAAAAATATATCATGGATGATGCTAGAAATGACTAATGTTGTATTCACAAGGTAGATGATTATCTCTTAGTAAAATAGATCAAAACCTAGCTGAGTCCCTGACTGTTTGATGAGGTCACTTAACAACTAGAAGTTTAAAAATCATAATTTGTCCAACATAAAGCTATATGGTAAGTTATAGGCAAAACATAAATGAGTGGTAAAATAAACTATGAAATAACAGGGTATGAAATGCAGAGACATGACAAATATAAAAGCATTATTATTAGTGCCATATCTCAGCATGAATGTTTATTGGATTATGGTGACATGGAATGTTACAATCAAATCTTAATTGTGCTAAAATGGCAGAGTTATATCTCACAGCAACATGAGCTGACTACAACCATAAATTGGAAAATTTTCAATTGGGTTCAGTTTTGTCACCATTCTAATATATAGGCAGGAACCTTGGAGGTAGTTACATATTTACTTCAAGAACCTATGATACAGATTTGAGCATGACATTCAGCACAGCTTCTCTAGTCGGCAAAGCCGAATAGCACCTCTCTCCGTCACAGTCAATGCACCACAAGCATTAGCAAACAGAAGAGCATCTCTCAGTTTACCCTCTTCCTACATGTCAAATCCAGATACATGGCCACTTTCTTTAGGTTGACAGATTTAATTCATTGTTAGCAAAATAATTAATTAAAAATATAAACTAGAACCCTATATTTCAATCAATAATAATCACACTATGAAAAGGAAACTGAGAATTACACAGCCAAATACCGCAGATCAATCAAGAAAGTTCACAATAAAGTTAAAGGGTTAAAAGGCAGTGCATGTTAAATACTATTCTTTAATAAAAAAGGCAGCAGTATTCAAAATCCTCATTATGTATATATTTTGATATTTAAAACAAAAATGCAGGATTTCTTCCCAAGTCATATGATAAATAACAGATAAGTACGGAATAAAAGGGTGAAACTAAGTTATATAGATCTTCTACAACTCAGAAAGCCATTATCACCTGTGCTCTTGTCTTAACGATGAAATATCCGTTTGTGGAGGAACATGTCTGATTAGCGAGTCTCTATGGTAAAATAACGTTATTTTGTTGTTAATGATGATGATATAGAGTAGCCTGATAAGAACTCTCTAGAATTTCAGTAGTAGACTGATTGCACGCCTAACAGCCCTGGGAGGGAGTGGTGCATTTTATAAATTCGAAGGCGGTAGTTGAGGAGGTACTTTGCCTTAGATAGTGTGACAAACTGGTCTGCATGACCAAGGCTGTAGACAGTTCTAAGTAATCAAGGATTCCCACATAAAGACAGGCTGTTCTAAGTATTCAAGGATTCCCATGTAATTTGTGAACATCTTTTGCAGTTTATCTGACAAGGACTGGAAAATTCCAGTGAGTAAAAGATGTACTGTTCACTCAAAAACAAGCACCACGTATAGCGAGCAAGGTCATGGGCTAAAAGCAAGCATATGATGTTATCAAACATGTTTCGGTTTTTAGTTTTCAAAAGAAGTGAAATATGAAAACGAAATGGTTATCAAAGGGGAGTTGAGTGTTTTCGTAGATTGCCTATTCAATCCAGTGAGGTTCAGTAGGCTGAACTACCTATGTGGTCTTATGAGAAATATGCTTAAATTCAAGTCAAAATTAATTTGTTGAATTCTGGTGCTATTTACATGCATCAAGTATTTAATTACTTTTGTGTGGCCTTATGCGATTAAATTGTACACAATCCTTAGGTTTACCAAGCCGTGGTTAAGTTGACTTAGTAATTAACTGGGTTGATCACCCGATAATTAATTGCGCTTTTAGAAAGAATGTTTCCACAACTTCAACTGAACTGGGCTTATATTGCATGGGTAATTTAACTTGTAGGAATTCAAGTCAAGCATACATGGAGCGATTTTTTTTCAGATTGTGTTAGTCTTAGTTCTGTTCATACCCCTCTAAGATAATTCACATCCTAGGCCCAGATCACAGGCCTACCAAGTCCTTTGGGCTAGATCCACTAATATGGCTTCGGAATATTTTGGGGATGAACAAAAGATCAGTCTCAGTATTCTGAGTGGGGTTGTGGTTAAGTTTGGGCAAAAGGTATTTGACATGTACATTAAGACTAGGGCATGTCAGATGTAGAGGTTCTAGCCGGAACCCATACCCCTTGGTAGCCTCTAAAAGGCGTTGCAGACCAAGACCGCCTTCTCCTTTGGCTATATCAGTTATTGACATTGTCAAAGCTTAACTAATACTAAGGACAAAATAAAATTTCTTTGTTTTGGTGATTGAAACCTGTTAATAGAGATAGGGATTCACAGAACACATTTTCCCGTGTTCTACATTTCAAGTTCTTGGATGAAACTTTTTTCTTATGATAAGAAGAATTCAGGAAGGAGCTAGTAAAGATAATCTTACTGTTCCTTTTTTCTACATTAGAACTTCAGTTCAACAATTTAAAAGATACCAATATCGTTTTTACATAACCTAAAAACAAAATGGTTTTAGCACCACATCCACAATTGAAGTTTCACATAAGGAACTAAATACTAATATGCACGGTCAGAATGACTCATTACTGCCTTGATTTTGATTCAGCCTGTCTAGCTTCATCTGGCATTGATGGAAATACTTCCACATACCTCTTTACTGAGAAGGGGAGATACCGCAACTACATCCTCATTCTGAATCCCATTCCCAACCTAAAACCCTAATTCTAGAACCCCTCAAAGTGCTTAATTTTGTCAGAATGAGTACCAATTGGGGATCAGTCAGTTTTGGGTAAATTTAGAACTTGTTAAGTGGAATGACGAAACTGTCCTTAATTAGGTGGTAATGTGCAATTCACTTGATAATTTCAGTTAAAAAATACTTAACAGAAGTTAGGATTTTGTCCTTAACACACAATCCAAAGTTCAGGAACATAATAACACATTTGAAAATTTTAGTACCAAAGTGAGACAACTCAAAGTTCAGGGGACATTTGTGTAATTTACCCAGCAGCTTATGCAAAAACACACGATTGTTTTCTTCAAGAGGCAAGATCACTGCTTCCTATTTAATTAGAAAAGGATTTATAAAGTAGATTCATAGAACTAGTACCTAGAGGCTGTAATCCGTTTTCATTTCTTTCTGTTTCTTTTACTATGTTTTTCTGCAATGGTAGAGGCAGTCATCTGTATGAAGATATGGTTTTCCCATGGAGACCTTAGTATATCCATTTTTGTGAGTTTCTATTTCATAGTGGTTCAGTATGATTATGTTACTTTCTCAATGTGCAGGGTGGTGAAGCATGTAGCAATATATAATTATATGTTTAATTAATAACTTGAAGAAAGTTCTGTGAAATATCTGCATCTGAGATGAAGTACCTGAAGCAAAGAGAGATCAACAGCTAGTTGTGATAGTATTCCTGCTACAAATGCATCCCCAGCACCAGTGGTGTCCACTGCATCTACCTTCATACCCTTGACTCTTCCACTGAACTCCTGCAAGTACACATACACTTTGCAGTTTAGACTTACAAATACTAGGAAGAGAAGTATATATACTGTCAATCTTGCTGAAACAATATCATCCCATTAATTTAGAGATTTTTAAACAACAAGATCAGCATCTTAGGAGACTACTGATAGATATAGTCTAATCCAAAAAACCCCTTATAGCCTTAATCAATCAATAACTTTGCAAGTAGCTTTTGAAGACTAATAATAAATATCATGAAAACTACAGGGAGTCATGAAAGTGGAGTTCGATTCTAGAGTTTAGGAGAAAAAAGGTTTTACCAATTTTAAAAGTTGAACTTCCATTGAAAGCGTACCATAAAAATATCTCCTTATTTTCATGGTACAGTTATGTTCAAATATATTTCATTTAGGAAGATACTCGATTTCTATTCTACCTCAAGATTCATATACGATTCATATAGGAAAAGAAGGCAGTTTTCATATGGCTCATTAAAATTAATAGTAAGAAGAATAATAATATAATAAAACTTCATATTTTTCTTATGCTCAAAAGCACTATATATTCTAGAATGATGACCTTAACACTTTCAAAGGATTCATATACGATTCATATAGGAAAAGAAGGCAGTTTTCATATGGCTCATTAAAATTAATAGTAAGAAGAATAATAATATAATAAAACTTCATATTTTTCTTATGCTCAAAAGCACTATATATTCTAGAATGATGACCTTAACACTTTCAAAGGATTCATATACGATTCATATAGGAAAAGAAGGCAGTTTTCATATGGCTCATTAAAATTAATAGTAAGAAGAATAATAATATAATAAAACTTCATATTTTTCTTATGCTCAAAAGCACTATATATTCTAGAATGATGACCTTAACACTTTCAAAGGATTCATATACGATTCATATAGGAAAAGAAGGCAGTTTTCATATGGCTCATTAAAATTAATAGTAAGAAGAATAATAATATAATAAAACTTCATATTTTTCTCATGCTCAAAAGCACTATATATTCTAGAATGATGACCTTAACACTTTCAAAGGAGCAACAGTTTGATTTGCCAGAAAAACAGAAGCAACAGTTAAGGAAACAAAATAACCTGTACTCGATAAGAGTATATGTTAAAACATTCAATGGACAAAAATATCCTTATTAAACTACATCCTTCCCTTGATACTCCATTTTTTAATGCATGCATCCATGCAAACACACATATATTCATATAATGTATCCAAACCATCTCTCTTGTGTTATTCATTTCAGATATTATAAAGCTTACTTCCAATTCAAAATACTTGAGCATAAATATATACCTATATATATATATATATATATATATATTTAATTACAATTCTAAAAAGGTTCTGCTAATTATGTGATCATTCAAACAACTTTGCATGCTACAACAATTTTAAAAATCTGCTAATTCCCCAATGAATACTTTCTTTCTTTAATAAGACACACAAATTTTATTCAGAAAAATTGAAGGCACATAGAAAAATGGCCGAGAAGTCCATTACCTAAAACAACAGCCATCACACCAAAACCCAGGAAGAACTCAACAGAAAACTGCCCCCGATCCAGAATATATACGATAAAGGAATTTTCTTGGAATATTTTGACACAATGCCCAAAAAGAAGCAAGTAGTCCAATTCTATCCTAAATTCCTCCCCTTTCCTCCTTATCTTTGATACTCGACAACAAAGTCAAACATTTTTTTAATGAGATCGCCAATAAAATCAAAAAATCAAATTAATTCACTAAGGTTGATATAAAACTCACCTCATAATCTCATCTAACACTAAATTTTACAATTTAAAGGAATAATATTTACTTAAGTATTTCCTTACTATATTACACTCTGATTCATGGTACAGTGCATGCATCAATATGTAATCTGTAATAATAAGTATCATTTTAGTCACAGAGAGAGAGAGAGAGAGAGAGAGAGATGAGAGAGAGAAGTAGAATACATAAAAAAGCATATTTGGAAACTTACCTTGGTGTAATACCTGCAGCCATCAGGGCCCTCAGTGACCAGCAGTAATTTAAGATTTGGATGGTACAATTTGCGAACAACATTTTCGTCATAAGGATCTTCTCCTTCCGTTAGAAAAGAAATCTCCTCTTCACTTACCTGAAAAATAAATAATTGATATATCAGCGGACGTAGTACCATTTACTTTAATCAATTTTCGTATTACCCTTTTCAGAAAAGGGACAAGAAAGATCAAATATGAACCAACAGGTGCATAATCTACATATTTAAAGGTTTGCAAACCTTGATAACATCAGCAGTCTCCCATATGCTCAAAATTCCTTCTCTGGCACTCTTTGCAGAAGGCCACAATGGAAGCCTGAGGTTAGGATCATAGGACAAAACTACACCAGCGTCCTTTGCAGCTTTAGCTGCTGCAATATGAGCAGACTTGCATGGTTCCGTGATAAGACTTATAGAACCATAATGTAAAATTTTTGCCTGACACAGGATGGTTAAGACATACCTTGAGCGTTAACTATAAAGAAAAAGTCAAACAAAATCAATTGTGAAAACTCAGCGAAACTAGAGTATGTAAGGAGATATAAGACAGGCATGCAGCGTGATATCCAAGAATAAGAAGAGCCCAACATAGTGACCTAAATGAAAGACAACACCGATACTGGTGTTGCAGCCATCATGATGTCTGAGATGCATACATCTGTATTCTGGGATAAATAGTTCAAAATTGAAGTATCCTTTTGACATGAGGTGTACTATGTGTAATTGAAATTTGGTTTAGGTGTACCAGAAGGATTCTTCAATCAGATGATGTACCATGCAAGATACTTGGCTCTAGACATTTCCTTCATAAGATGCATTTAGCTTCGCCTAGTTTTGACTCTTTTACAACTATAATCATCACTGATGTTTAATTACCAATAATAGCAATTCTTTCATACCTTCCTAATTAAATCAAAATCAAGTTCAGCTTCTTGAAGCAACATATCGGCACTAGGATTACGATAAAACATGAACTCACGTTCCCCATCACTCCTCAATGTAACAAATGCTAAAGCAGTTCGTGCACCAGGATCAAAACGCATCCCTTCACTGTTCACATTATTTTCCTTTAGTATATCAGCAAGCATGTACCCAAATTCATCTTCCCCAACCTGCAGGCATTGCATATTAATATTCAAAATTTGAAAGGATAAAGTTAGCTTTTATTTTCTTAGCCCATGAATTCAACATTTATGCAGTAAAGAGCTGAACAACACAAGAGATATGGTTTTCAATTTGTTTAGTCTTGTTAAAGCATTAGAAGCAAAACTAGAGAAAGAGTTTTCTCTGTTTTTTTTTTTAACGCATAAGAAGAAGAAGATTTCACTGTATAAATGTTGTGACAACATGTAATATTACAGATAAGAGACACAATAGCAAATTAAGTTGAAAATGCCCTAGTAAACACAAATGTGTGGGCAACTATGATATAGCATATAAGGTGACAAGGAAAAGGACTTTGGTTTGACCTTTAGAAGGATAAACACTAAAACTAAAATGTGAGGCGGGAGGAAAAAGGGATTACCTGAAGTCAAAGTAGCCAAATTATTAGTTAAAGACTCAAAACATTTGATAAAAAGTGCTGCCTTCATCTAATTAAATCAGAACAACAAGAATATGGACACATATGTTCAAAATGATACCTTCCCTATAAAAGCTGATGAGCCACCAAGACGAGCTATGCCAACTGCAACATTAGCAGGGGCTCCTCCAGCAGCTTTTTTAAATGCAGGTGCTTCAGCCAATGAAAGTCCATTAGTGGTTGGGACAAAATCAATAAGCATTTCCCCAAAACAAACCACAAGGGAGGATTCCTTTGTGTCTAGTAGTCCATCTCCTGCAAATACTTTTCCTAAAATACATAAAAGTCAGACAATGAAAGGCTCAGTTTTTAACAGAAGAAAACTTTGATACGAAGTAAGCAGGTGACCAAAAGCTGTATGATGTCACCCATGATTCAAGTCATATGCAAAGTTCACTCATTGTGTACATGTACTGCAAAATAAGAAAGCACAAGCTTAGTGCCCTGACTGCAGCCACCCAAACACAAAGTGTAAAATCTAGGATAATAGTTTGGCAAATTTCATGGTGTGTATGTGTGATAAATGGTGACATCCAAATGGAGGGTCAAGTGCAACAAAGACCTCTAGAAACAGGGACAGATAGATACGTAACAAGCATCAATATTACAGCTAGAGGTAAGACAAACTCAGGACAGTTGAGGGGGAATCAAGACAATTAAGACCAGATCAAGACATCCCCCAAACTTTAGAGTACTTCCAGCTTTTAGTTATGGTCAAAGACACTGAACTAGGATAAGTTCTTGACCCTCAAACATAGAGTTAGGATGTGTCTAGGATAGTCCAAACATATTGTAGGATATGTCTACGATGCTTAGAAATAACAAAAACGAGAGTAGATATTAAGCTGAAAAAATAAATCAAAACAGACAAAATCATGACCGAAATTGACATCTGGGGTGAACAAACAAAAGCTCTCTTGGTAGACTTGGGCATTGACTGGCCAGAAGCCATGCTCTAGGTACACTGAAAGGTTTATTAAGGGGACCAGATACTCCTGGTCAATCAAAGATTTGAGTAATCGACCAAGACAACCTCAGTCTCCCAAGGTTTCTTAGGTGTACAAGGGGTTTCACCAGTAACCGATCCCAGTCAAACACCACATTAAAAACTCAAATCTCAAATGCTTTTTACATGTTGCCCATGAGCTGTTGGTTCTTTTGCTCTTAAAGGGCCCCCATAATGGCTCTACCGATGAGCTGTTGGTTCTTTTGCTTTTTACATGTTGCCCATGAGCTGTTGGTTCTTTTGCTCTTAAGAGAGCTATTGTCTAGGATGAGAACCAGCGCCTAATGGCTCTACCGATGGCAAGGGAGTGATGCTCCTCACCTCTCCCTTGCCCTTGAAATATCTGAGTACTAATTTGAGGATTTGGTTACTCAGTGGATTTCCCACCTCTCCAGTGGAGGAGCTCGTTGTCAACATTGAGGTAAGTTCTTCTTTTCTTTGTTGTTGCTTTCTTTTGTCCTTGGTTCCTAATATCACGTTATTTGTGGATACAATACACATATAGGCAGGCCAACACAGACAATCTTACCACTTCACTCTAGATGTATATGTTTCCCTCATATGCTACTACTTTAGTTCATCACAACACTGCATGGGATTTGGGGTTCAAGTTACTAAATGCATTCATAATTACCAGTGAAATGATACTGTTACATTTACACATGTTTGTAATTACAAATGGCTTTTTCCAAATTACACGAGGGGTAAGGTAATGCTTCAAGATTAAACAGCAGACCCTCTCCTTCATTCCTTGTATTTTTCCCCATAATATCTTCAAATTTAATGTCTAAGCTCCAAAAATGAGATTGTACTTGCTGAAACTAGCAGTACACAAGGACGTTAGAATTATGGTCCTCCAGCATAGCTTTCTAAATTATAATTCTTGGTTTGCCTGGATTGCCTTAATACTGACCGAATCCATTTTCCTTAATCCCAGCATATATTGCCTTCTACTTTGGAGCTTTCCAATATCCTTCTTTCTTGTTTGCTTTGCTACAGAGATCACAAGGGATATGATAGGCAGAGTGGCATTGCTTGCTAAAATCTTCTACATAAGCAAATACTATATACTCAAAACCCTATATTTGGATGACCTTCACTGGTTAAACAGCCCCAAACATCTCTAGCAGTTTTCACTTCGAACTTCCCAAGACAAGATTAAAGAATTGGACAGTTATACAGTTAAAGAACCAAATCATCTCACATATGTAGTAAACAAGAACCAATCAGAACAGTCGTTGATTCATTTATGGTCTCTATGTCCTCTCTTAGTTGCAATATCGTCCTCAATTCCACAATGTAGTTGTGACATTCTTGATATAAATACCCAAATGAAAATTCGATAAAAATAGCAACCGGCAACAAGTGTAAATAATGCCCCCAACAAATTGTGAAGTTAAACACATTATAGCTATATAAACGGGCCAACCCACACCATGATAACTACAAGTTGATGAATTCACACAATATTTCAAGCAATCCAAAGAACATCACAAACGCCCCAAATTATAAAGTCCACTGAGCTAAAAAATTTAGATAACAAGTGAAACTAAGCAAACCCATTTGTCAAGTGAAGCTTATACAAGTCCAAAACCAAAGCATACCTTGGACATTCGATCTGGAAATGGAACTGAGAGGTGGACAAGAAAATGCCGAGGCTCGGACTGTCCTTTGACTAAAACACACCGAATTGCGAGGCAAAGAAACCACGCCACTGAAGCAGAAAGCAGTTGAATAAAGAGCCATCAAAATAAGCGCGGACCCAGAACAGTATTCAAAGTCGTTGATGATCCCAAAAGTGCTTTTGCTTGGAAGCTCTTGTGAAATGAATTTCTCCGAAGAAAAATGGCAGAGCCCAAGGCTTTTACATTTATTTAATTGATTAATTAAGTCTTGGGTTTCAGCCTAAGACAGTTAATTAATACACTAAATCATCTGAAAATAGTATTATGGGTGTGGAAGAGAGAGACAGGGGTGAAGAAGCAGCGGAAAGGGCAAAGCGAGAGTATAGTAGTTAATGCTTGTCGCCTTGCCATTGCTGCATTTGGACTGCCGATTCAGCTTTGTTCTTGGCCCTGAGCTTTTGTTTTGTTGCCACGTGTATTGAGAAATCTATTCCATTCCATATCATCAACATTTCATAAACACTCAGAAATCAACATAACATGGTCACACTACAAGAGTCTGATTATACTCCAGCAATTCACAATGAAGATAAAATCTAGCCCCATGAGTGGTATGTAATCAAATTGACAATATTCCATGAAAAAAATTATCCACCTAATGAATTATAGGTAAAATAAATAGATTATCCACCTAAATAATAAATTCATGGAAAATAAGCGTTAAATTAATATAATCTATATATATAAAGCAAAAAACAGATAATGATGAAACATTCAAAATACGCTTGGTTAATTCAAACATTAAGAATTAAAATTATTAATTAAATGAAGATAATATGGTAAATTCACACTTTTTCATATTAAAAAAATTAAAATTAAAATTAAAAACAAAATCATAATAGGTCATACTACCCATGTTATCTTTTCTTAATTCTAAAAATAAAATAAAAAAGAATAAAACAAAACCAATTGGCACATACGTGAGCATGTGCCAGGGGCTAGTATATATAAAGCAAAAGGCCGAGAATGATGAAACATTCAAAATACTAGAAAATGTCATTGATTAATCCAAACATTAAGAATTAAAATTATTAATTAAATGAGGATAATATGGTAAATTCACACTTTTTAATATTTAAAAAAAATTAAAATTAAAAGAAAAATCAAATAATGGATCATATTTTTATAGAATATAACTACCCATCATCTTTTTTAATTCTAAAATAAGTTGCATTAAAAAAAAGCCTCTCGCAAGCCTGCTGAAGCACATGCGGAAAGGTTAGTAAAATATTATATGCAAACGTAGCAGATGACAAAATCAATATAATAAAATATTTGTATGCGAACATAGCTTTATGAAATTATGATAAGCTTCGGGATGCAAGCACGACTCACGAGGAAAAGATAAATATTGACACACTTCATGATGCAACCATAAGGAAAAGAAGACATTCAAGATTTTTTACTAACCTGAAGGAAGTGGATGAGAAGATGGGATACAAAAGTGGAGCCCTAACCTTAAAGAGAGGAGAGTGTCTTTCACTGTTCTGTGTTTCTCACTTTGCTGCGTGATATAGCGAAGGGAATTGAAGACATTTTTTTTGTCTCTTTAGCTTTCCAATAATTCACTCATAAGAGCATCTTCACCCACAAGGGCTAAGTTTAAGGTAAGGGCAAGCAAGGGCTACCACTATTCACGTAAATAGTGTCAGCCTTTGCATTTGTGGTTCCACCCATGAGGGCAAAGTCTATGACAAGTCTAAGACAATTACTATTCATTGTACTTTATTTCCTATTTTTTTATACTTTAAACCATTAATTTTGATAATCTTTTGTAATTAAATTTTCGGATAAGATTTTCACCCTCTAAAATTGTGCCACGTGTCCCATGTTAGATACGATTTTCAGATATTGAAAAAGAAATTATAATATCAGATTTTAGATAAAATTTTCACCCTCTAAAATTGTGCGTGTCCAATGTCAGATAAGATTTTCATATATTTTTTAAAAATTATAATCTCAGATTTCGGATAAGATTTTCACCCTACAATTGTGCCACGTGTCAAATGTCGATAAGATTTTCAGATATTTTAAAAAAAATTATAATCTTAGATTTTAGATAAGATTTTCATCTTCTAAAATTGTGCCACGTGTCATCTCTATCTTCTAATTCCCTCTATAAAACTACACCATCAACTCATACCTCTCACACCATCTCTTATCTATTCCTTCATTTCTCATATTTTAGAAAACACATTCTACTCTCAATGTCAAACTTGTTGAGGGTGTTGGAGAGGCAATGAAAACAAAGGGAAGAAATCCGCGTAGACGTGCTCAAGAAGATCGGACGTCGATGAAGAAGAGGAACAACTGCTTGCAGCAGCGGTGTGTATGATGGATCAATCAAGGCAACACCGTCGTCGTGCGTGCCCCGAATGTGACGACGTAGGGAGTTTCGAGTAAGAATCTCATGGAGGATTATTTTATCCCAAATTGCATTATATCCTGCTTCTAAGTTTCGAGAAAGATATAGAATGCAGCCACATTTGTTCCAAAAAATCATGCATGATATTTGTAATTACGACACATACTTCATTCAAAAGCATGATGTTGGAGCTTTGGGTCTTATCCCGGAGCAAAAACTTACAAGCCTTTGCGGATGCTTGCTTATGGGGCATCTGCAGAAGCAGGTGGATGAATTGCAAGGATAGGAAAATCTACTATCCTAGAGTGCTTGGTGAGATTCTATGATGCAGTGGAAAATTTGTACGGAGTACCTTCGCAAACCCACTCCAAGATACCTGCAATGGCTTCTACAAAAAGGCGAGGCTCGAGGTTTCCAGAATGATTGGAAGCATCGATTGCATGCCGTTGCATGGAAGAACTCCCTACTTGCTAGCAAGAGCATGCAGGAATCGGAAGGGCCAAAAAGTATAATTTTGGGTAGCTTCATTCGATTGTTGGGTTTGGCATGCCTTCTTGGGGTTGCGGATCTCGAATGACCTCAATGTCCTTGGTCAATCCCGGTGTTCGACAAGGTATTGCGGTCATTCCCAGTCACGTACCAAATCAACAATACCGTTTACTCAGTGCGTACTACCTTGCCGACGGAATTTATCCTAGGTGGACGACATTCGTGAAAACAATTCGAATCCCCAATCCGAGAAGGAAAGAAACTTTGCTTCCTTTCAAGAAGGTTACACGGAAAGGCGTGGAGAGGTGTTTCGGTATCTTGCAAGCTCGTTGGGCAATTATTAGAGAGTGCTGCTCGGATGCTAGATGAGGAGGTGCTGCGGAGTATTATGATGACTTGCATCATCCTCCACAACATGGTTGTGGAGGATGAGTATGACTATGATGCTCAAGAGGTGTTTGAACCCGATCCAATGAACACATCGTTGACAAGAATATATGAAAGGCCGATTGGACCAAATGGACTACCACCGGAGCCCGAACCCTTACTTCGGGATGGTCAATTCAACAACCCCATGATTGATCGGTATCAAGAAATGCAATCGCATATGTTCACGAGATACGTCCAAGGTGACTTGGTCGAGCACTTGTGGGAGATGAAAAGCAATCACAATGGATGAAGTCAAGATGAGTGCTTTGTTTGGAATTATGCTTTGTTTTTAATTATGCTTTATTTTGTGTGTGGTGTTTTTGGAATTATGCTTTTTATTATTATTATGCTTTTATGTATGGTTTGTTTTGTGTGTTGTTTGCAATAAATGAAGGTTTTTTTTAATATTTGTTTTGATGCTCAAATGTTTTTAATAAACAGTCATTTTATTTAATGCTTTTTATTGAATAAAAAAAACAATACAGCAAATTAAAGGATAATACAACAATACAACATATGGCAAAGGTGTTTCAATACAACCTAATGGTTTTCATCATTTAACCAATCCGTATTGCTAGGTTCATTGTCATGGAAAAGTTTTCTTCTCATCACATCTCTTCGTCGTAGCTTCCAATAGGCCTTTGTTTCGGGAGACATATGGCTCGTATCCATGGCCATGATTTTCATCTCTCTATCCTATATGTCTTTTTCTTGTGCCATTTGTTGTTGCATAACAAATGCTTCCTCTCGTGCCATGTCCATTTCATCTCTTTTCAAGTATCTCTCCATTCTTAGTGAGGTGCTCTTAGCTATTTGCTCCAATAATTGTACACATTCATTGGTCGAAGTGCCCCATCTCTTGGCTTTTGCCGCCTTTCTCCCAATAGGTCTCGTGGGACGTGGCACAAATGGTGACTTCCATTGGGAGTCCAATGGAGAATCGGTTGATGTCGAATCGTGGAGTGGAGTCTCATTCATCACAACCGGCAGACCGGTGGGAATAATTTTGAATCTCGAACAATCCTTGACAATTTACCAACAATGGAAATGCACGAAACTTTTTTTGCCTTGCCCCATGGCACCGAACCACATTTGTACTTGTATCATCTATTAAAAATAAATAATTGGAAGTGCAAGAAACAAAAATTATTATGCAAGAAAATATTAACTATTTTGAAATGCAAAAATAAAATTGATTATGCAAGAAAATATAGACAAATTAAAGGTGCACCAAGAAAAAAAATTATGCAAGAAAAACGAATAGAATATGCAATAAAAAAAGTGACATTGAATTGATTAAAATGGCCATTATAAATATTTTACCTCATCGGTCAAATTTTGACCGCTTGAATGTTCGCTTTGCTTTTGTCAAGGCATTTCTCCATTTCCTAACTCTTTATTCAGAAGTTTCCATCTACTAGACAAGGCCATTTCGGTCCGAATAGAACCTGATCTTTGACAAAATTCTCCATGAATTTTGCTCCACATGTGATGAAACTTCATCTCATTGCCCGTTATAGGGTCATGACTAATGTTCACCCAAGATTGACACAACGCAATATCTTCATTCGTTGACCACGAGCCTCCGACTTCAATAGAAGATGCCATTCGTTTTTTATACAAATGGAAAGTAGTAGAAAAATGTGAGTGGAGAGTAAAAATATTGGAAGGAGAAGAGTTTGTATGGAGAATTGGTGTGGAAGTGAAAATGTGAGTGGAGATAAAAAATATTGGAAGGAGAAAAGTTTGTATGAAGAATTGGTGTGGAAAGTGAATAATGTGAGTAAAGAGTAAAAAATATTGGATGGAGAAGAAATTGTATGAAGATTTAGTGTGGAAAGTAAATAAAATGGTTAGGTATTTATAGAGAAAAAATACATAATTTTTGGGTATTTTTTTAAAAAATTTCAGAATTTTTTCGATTTTTGCAATTTTTAGCCAAAAACGAGGACCGTGATTTCGGAAAAAGCCATCCGAGAGTCCCGTCGCTCCACGTGGCAAACGCCCGTTGGAGGCTGCAGTGGTGGCGTCGTGGCGTCGTCGTGATGCTACGGCCAGACGTCACTAAGCTGCGGGCCAGCGACAAGACTTGCCCTTGGGCTTTCTGCTCGTGGGACCCACCATGAAACCGGCTACGGCCTGCTCTGGAGCCATCTCGGGCTCTCTCTGGCAGCCTTTCACCCAGATTTGGGTTGGGCGCATGGAGATGCTCTAAAGTCTAGTGTAAATTAGCAAGACTTTTGGCAGTAAGAATTATTGAAATGTCATTCCCAAGTAATTTATTTAACAATGTTTTGTTGAGGCCCGAAATATATAATATCGGTCATGCGGTAATCCAAGCTGTATTTGGGGGAATTAATTAATTAATTAAATATAGAAATTATGTACATGTCATGCCAAGCCAATAATACATTTTCTTATACTAAATCACCCAACAAACTTAAGTGGATACAAGCTACATACATGCCGAAAAGAAAATATTTAGGCTTCATGTTTCTTCCCTAATATGGTCTTTTTTTTATAGGCTAACACGTTAGGTACACAATCTTATTTTATATTTGTATTTTGGCAATTCATATAGTTACAACAAACTGTCCAACCCAAAAAATAACAATAAAAAATACGCACACATCTTAAACAAACGATAAGAATAATAAAACGTGTACGTATTTGTTATCGACATTGTCCACCCTTAATAAAAATAATAAATTCGTGACAAGTGCACGTGATCAAAAGTCAAGCTAGTAGTAATTAATTGAAAAATTATTCCCCTTCAATGAAAAAAATATCAAATATGCTCCCTTTTTATTATTAAAAATTAAATAATAGATATAACAATTTGGGAATAGCATGGCAATTGTATAGAATTGGCTATTGTGATTGGTCCATACTTTTGTTCTTCTTCTTTTCCAACTAATCACCTCGTCACATTCCACATGGTCCAATTTCTTTCCTTGCACTTTCAATATTTTCTAGTATGTTAAGGAGAAAACCAAAATTTCCCAATATGTAAATCCAATGCATACACATTTACTTACCAGGAATCACAGTACGAAAAATCGATAATTTCAGATATTTCGGCGAAATTATCGTTTTTTTGGGGCTGTGAAATTATTGTTGATCAGTTACTTAATTACTTAATATAATTTAGTTCTTTTCTATTTAATCCATTTAATGTTATTGATTATTTTATTATTCATTATAAGTACTTACATTACTAAATTCTCCTTCAAATTGTTGCTTAATTACTTAAATCTCTATAATCATTTTCATTATTTATTATTTAATTCTTCCTTGGATAAATTTATTTATGTTCTTAGTTAATTTTCAATCTTCACTATTATTTTTTAAGCATGGTAAAGTGCCTAATTTTCATGAAAAATCAAATTGGTTTACATCTTTAATTATTTTTCAATTTTTGATTAAACAATAAACACAAGAACGCGTACCATGTCCAGTAAATAATGTTAAATAATTTGTTGCTTAATCACCTAAATCTCTATAATCATTTTCTTTATTTCCTATTTAATTCTTCCTTAGATAAATTTATTTATGTTCTTAGTTCATTTTCAATCTTCACTATTATTTTTTAAGCATGATAGAGTGCCTAATTTTGACGACAAATCAAGTTGGTTTACATCTTTAATTATTTTTCAATTTTTCATAAAATAATAAATATAACAACGTGTACCATGTCCAGTGAAATAAGGTTACTTGTGTATCTTATCATGCAATTTATAAAGTGTAAAATATTTTACTAAAAAATGATAAATAAATTACTAAGGGATGTTTAATTCTCTTTCATTAATTACTCCAAATTTTCTAAGTCACAGAGTTTGTCAGCTCACATTATAATCAACTTAAATCACTCAAACCTATGCATTTCCTTCCAATTTTTTGTGTCAAAATAATAAATGATTGACTAAATAAACTTCTTCTAAAGTTTCATTAAAAATTTCCATGTATTTATCACAATTTCTGAGGTTTTTATCCAATTTTTATGGATATCGATATTTTCCCGATATTTCTGTGTTTTTGAACCACCGATATTTCCGAAAGTATCGATATTTAAGACCTTGCCAGGAATGGATATAAGAATTATTTAAATATTTTCTTCAGCTATGTCTACTAACTCATGGGTATTGGAATGATTAAAATTACTTAGAGCTCGTTGGTATGTCGGACTGTAATGACTAATTTATGTCAGATAGTATTAATCTTTTACTGGAAAATACTGACTTGTTTACCCATAAGGGCTCGTTTGGTACAAGGGATTGGCTTGGACTGGATTGGCCAAACTTTAATCCCATGTTTGTTTCCCATGGTTCTAATCTTAAATGGGATTAACTAATACTCATGGGCGGCCCTAGGGTGGTACAAGTGGCGCCACCACACAAGGCCCCCAATTCTTGAGGGCCCCCGAAAAAAAAATTCTTTATATTATACATATAATATTTATAAGAATGGTATATATACTATAGCGTGCCAAACACCTGTACAAAAGTGTCTATCGGATAGTATTAATCTGTTTTGAAGAATACTGACTGTTTATCCATAAGGGGTCGTTTGGTACAAAAGATTGGCTTGGACTGGATTGGCCAAACTTTAATCCCATGTTTTTTTTTCCCATGGTTCTAATCTTAAATGGGATTAACTAATACTCAGGGGCAGCCCTGGGGTAGTGCAAGTGGCGCCACCGCACAAGGCCCTCGATTCTTGAGGGCCCCTGAAAAAAAAATTCTTTATATTATACATATAATATTGATAAGAATTGTATATATACTATAGCGTGCTAAATACTTGTACAAAAGTGTCTATCGTGGAGTTGGCATTCAAGCGTGTTTCCACTTAACAGAAGCGCCCAATTTCGATTCTTATTGAAGTCAGCTATTTGCCTTTTTATATATTTTTTTTTGGCATTATATCAACAACCTGTACATAATTATTTATTTTTTAAAAAAAAAACAGAAACACCTTTGAAAAAAGGGAAACATCGAAGCTAACCACTAGGAGTATATATATCCTTCTTGAAAAACTCGATTATGAACATTTGATTAATGATTTCTCTTTTAGAAAATTCAAGAAGATCAATTTTCAAATTTAGTATTGTACTAGTTGTGTGTTTTTTTCCTTTTGAGGAAAAAGCTCTCGTAATAGTTTTAATTCTTCAAATAAAGACAGCAAATACAATGTGATTGATTTTTGGATAGTCAAGTATGTTTTTGTTGTTGCTTTTGTGTTTAACGCAATATAAAAATGATTTCAATTTTTTCTTCAGCTATGTCTACTAACTCATGGGTATTGGAATGATTACAATCACTTTAGGGCTCGTTTGGTATGTCGAACTATACTGACTAATTTATGTCGGATAGTATTAATCTGTTCTAGAGAATACTGACTGTTTATCCATAAGGGCTCGTTTGGTACAATGGATTGTCTTGGACTGGATTGGCCAAACTTTAATCCCATGTTTTTTTCCCCTGGTTCTAATCTTAAATGGGATTAACTAATACTAGGCCCACCAAAAACACCTCCTTAGGTGTTCTTACGGAAGCATGTGTGGAAATGGTGGACAAATTGTCCCGAGCCCTTCGCTAGCGACATCGTATCGCACTGCCCCTCTCCCTCAACAAGCAACGTCGCCTGCAACTAGGGGCGGTTCTAGCCTGTGGCAGGCTGGGCTCATGCCCGACCCAAATTTATGTTAAATAAATATTACCCACACTTTTCTCTCTCCTCTCTTCTCTTTTGCCCGACCCTAATTTTTGTTATAAAAAAAAAAAATTACATACACTCTCATCTCTCTCCTCTCCTTTTTTTTAGGGTAATGATTTCCTACTCCAATTTTATCCACTTACACTCCTTTTTTAGTTATAAAATGGAGTGTAAGTAGATAAAATTGGAGTGAGGAAATCACCACTCTTTTTTTATTCTTTTCCTCACACTCTCCTCTCTCCTCTCTCCTTTTTTATTTTATTTTTTATATTCTTTTCCTTACACTCTCCTCCTCTCTCCTCTCTCCTTTTTTTATTCTTTTCCTTCTCTCCTCTCTATCTCTATTTTTTTCCGTTGTTTTCCTTCTCTCTTCTCTCCCTCTTTTGTTTTTTTCTTTCTTTCTTCTCCTTCTCTCATCCCTCCTCTTTTTTTTTCCGTTCTCTCTCTCTCTCTCTCTCTCTCTCTCTCTCTCTCTCCCTTCCTTATTTCTTCCTTTTCCTTCTCTCTTTTTGTTAGAAAAATATTACCTACATTACTTATGATTATTTAAAAAATTTGTCTTGCACAAAGAAAACTATTTCAGAAATTGCGAAACACGATTGATAGGGCTATGGAGCTCGAGGTGGAAAGCTAAAAACGGATGTCATAATAAACGTTTATAAAAGGAAATAATGAGAGAAATGAGGTCACAACTCGTTAAAAAAAAGAACCTAGCTTTGCCAATTTTCTTCCTTCCCATTTTTCTCGAAATAAATCTGGTTTTTTTAAATTTAATGTAGTCCTCTATATTATCTTTCTTTTTAATGTGAAATAATTTTTTTTTCTTTTGGTTTTTATTTTAGTTTTTGTATTTGTAGAAATAAATGCATTTGAGGGTAAGGCTTATTACGTCTCTTCTCACTATATAATTTATTTTTATTTTTTTATGTTTATTAATGAAATTCACTCGTTTCATCAAGTTTGTCATATAAGTTTTGCCTGGTCGGTTTTCGAATCATGGAACCGCTACTCCTGCAACCAACCACAACCAACAACCAAGAGCCAGTAGACCCACCCATCACCACTGCTTTCTCTCTTCTGTAGTCGCAACACAAATTCACCATATCCACCATGGCCACTGCATCATCGTCCCAAGCCATAACCAGTTCAAAATTCAAAGAAAAAAAAAACACTACACAAACCCACTACATCAACGTCCCAATCTTCCCCTACCCCCAACAACATGATGTTCCCCTCTCCCTTAACTCCTCTTCTCTACCCCTCTCTGTAAATCCAAAAAAAAAAATATTACAGAACAAAAAAGAACATAAATGGTTTCAATTTTGGCTAAGAAAAGAAAGAAACATGAGTTTTTTGGTGTTCGGGGAAGGGATATTGTGAGATGATGCCGAATTGGCTTCGGTTCTTTGCTTGTTTTTTGTTTGTAAATTTTCATAGAGAAAAAGAGAAGGGGAAGACATAATAGACGATGAAGAAGAGAAAATTTTCAAAAAAAAATAAAGAGAAAAGTAGACAGAAGAAGAGGAGAGAGGATAGAGAATAAGAAGATGAAATAGATGCAGAGAATAAGAAGATGAAATAGATGCAGAGAGGAAGAAGAAGAAAGTGAATCAGAGAGGAAGATGAGGAAGAAGAGGAAAGAGAGAGAGAAGAAAAGTCAAAAAATATTTTAAAAACTTTCTTTTCACAAAAAAAAAAATTATAAAAAAAATATAGTCCTAGTCCAATCAAACATACACCAAATGCAGTACAAGTGTTATCCAACTTATGACAGGCCAAGCCCATCCAAGACAGTCCCAATATTTAGTCCAGTCCATGATCCGCCGTACCAAAAACCTCTTATTTGGTGCACTGTATTAGACTATGGAGAGGAGTAAATAGTCCATATCAGTTGTTTGGTGTCAACTTGTATTATTCAATTACCTTACTATTTTAAATAGTTTGGGCTTTTAATACTCTCCTTACCTGATAACTAATACAACCCACACACCCCGATTTAGATAATACACGCCTAATTATAAGGATAGGAAAAAAAGAACACATGTTCTACGTGAAAACTCAGACATTATTTTTATCTTCTTCTCCCTTGGGGTTCTTCTTTGCTTCTCCAATGGTTATTCTCTTTACTCTTCTCCAGGTATCCATCTCTCTCTCTCTCTCTCTCTCTCTCTCTCATACTCTCTCCAATATGCTTTTAATACTCTTTTCACTATTCATCTTCTTCTCTGCTATCTTCTTGAGAGGCTATTAGGTGACCGCTTGTGGAAAACACAAATCAATAATTTGTGTTTGGTGATTTTTTTGTTTGAATTTCGAACAACCAAAGCAGCTTTGCTTAGTGTTGAAATTCATTCTTTCCCATTTATGTTGTATCGATTCAAAGCTCAGCCAAACAAGTTTGGTTCTCAATCCTATTTTAATTTTTTAATGGGTGGGTCAATATATTTGGCTCTCGATTCAAAGCTTAGCCTGATTCCAAATTTTTATATATTAATTTTTTTTTATCAAATCCGTATTCCAAATTTGACTTGGGGGGTTTTGTATCAGTGATGTGATGGGCCGGTGAGGAAGACAATCAGGGGCGGAGCTAGAATTGTAAAGTTGGGGGGGTTAAAATAGAAAATATAAGTATATAAAACACCTAAGTATTCAATACTTACATGTTTAGAAATAAATATTTCTATTTAAGTCATGTCTAATTTGTTTTAGAGGAAATTTTAACTTAAATTCTAAGTTGTTTATTATAAGTTCTATATATTATATATTATAATAGAGGAGTGATAAAAATATAGGGGGCCCAGGGCCACTCTAGGTCTAGGAGTGGCTCCACCGCTGAAGACAATGAAGGAAGCAGATAGAGGGAAAGAGAGAATCGAGATAGAGGTTTCTTGTTTTAGTATTAGACAGTCGTTGGATG
This sequence comes from Prunus mume, assembly GCF_029339155.1. Lineage (NCBI taxonomy): Eukaryota > Viridiplantae > Streptophyta > Magnoliopsida > Rosales > Rosaceae > Prunus > Prunus mume. Next base: position 26,547,141 of record NC_142701.1, on the reverse strand, counting down.
TATCTAATGGCTAAAATGATTTGTCAATGATTTGGCAAAAACAATTGTCACATGAATCTTACCAAAAAATTTTGTGTTATTTGAATTTCAATTTCTAGTTAAATTATTTTAAAATTTAAATAATAAAAAAGTATGATCCAATGTTATGCGACGAAGCACCAAACACAGTATAACTTAGTCAAACTATTTATCCGGAATAACACCAAACACCTTATAATATTATTGTCCATACGTTAACTTACACATAACATGTGTTTGATTCATGCAAAAAGAGGCTTGGGGATGAGAAATCAATTGCTTTCCCATGTTTGGTAAGTCTAGGCATAAAAAATGGTTGCATGACACATGGGAAAATATAGGGAAATGAAATGGGAATATCACTATTTTGCTATCCCGGCCAATAACGCTACGACACGCTTGATTACACTTTCACGTGGCATAACATTATTTGCAAAGGATAGCAAAATAGTGTTATCTCCGTTGCAACTAAGTTTTTCTCCCTCTCTCCTCTTTGGATTTCATTTTCCCTTATCATGGGAAACTTTGGGAAAATAGGCCAGCATTAAATGTACATTTTTCATGACCATTTTGTCCCCATTAACAATATTACATTAAATACATGTTTTATTTATTTCATATGTGTATAATTGAAAAAAAGTGGTATTTCCTGTTTACTTTCCTAGCATTATCAAACATGGGGAAAAAAATCTTCAATTTTCCATCCCTTAGGAAAAGACATGGGAATTTCCCATCAAATATTTTCTGACCAAACGGGGCCATAATGAATAAAAAAAATTATGTGGATTTCATTTTTTGTTGTTGTTGTTGGAAATGGATTTTATGTTAAAATTCATAATCAACCTCAAAACTAGGAATCATATCAACTAGGGGAGTAGTTGACTCGATTCCAATTCCTTATTCCCGTACAGTGCGTTTGGATGAGAAAATTTAAAAGTACAAAGGAATCCATAAATGACAGAAATTAATGTTCTAGAATTTCTAAAGTTTCTTGTTTGGGTAACAGATTTAAAATACGGAATTTAAGGTTTATTTGTAAAGTTATATTTTTTAAAAAACTTAATATCTTTTGAAATTTTAGAACTGACGACTTTTAGATAGAATTTAAAGTTGGGATTTATGACCTTCAAATTACATGTTTTTTCCCACGCTGAATTTCTAAATTTCTATGTTTTTTTTTGTCAAAATCTCTAGTTTATTTTCCTCATTCAAACGCATTTTTTTTATAGGACATTTCCTATTGAAATGGGCGATAATATATTAAACTTACACACACTACATGTATGCTAGGACTTGAACTCAAGACCTTTCTTAGGAGAGCAATTGTTACAAACCGCTACACTAGTGATTTTTTTTTTTTTTTGGGCAAAAGTTGAAAAGCAAAATAGTCAAATTTAAAAACCTTTTATTTTATTCTTATTCAAATTATTTTAAACATATTAACAAAGGATGATTGATGACTTCCCCTCATTTCTGATAATTAAACATATTAATGTTACTAATCATGCTGATTTCATCGTGCTGGATTTCACACGCGAGTGATTAAAATTTTCCCGAACATTATTTCTAGGTAACCACATAACTAATTTCCTATTGTATTTATATTCATATAAATATTTGACCCTTTGCATTCCTCACACTTATTTGGGTATTTATGACATTTACACTCTACGCGCTTTTTCCCATTAATTATGGAATTTATTAATTGAATCCACGCGGCAACGAAACCGAATCAAGCAACAAGAAGAGTAACTCCCATGCCCAACTGCCATCTGCTACGTATCCTTTACAGATATCTTTTCCTTCCTTCTAAGCCCAGCCAGCACAAAATTTTCCTTTATAGCCCAAATCCTCTACACCCTTGCTCACTTCTCTTCCCACGTGTCCGTTTTTCATTTGATGAGGATTCTCCACGTCCCATCTTTAAGCCCTCGCAAATTCCAACCACGCTAAGTCGGCAAACACCTGATCGCAACCTAGTGAAAGTCGCCTATATATATCTCTTGTTTGTCACGCATTTAAACAGAGCTCAGAGCCCTTCTCTACTCTCTCTCTCTCTCTCTCTCTTTCTGTTGCGATGTCGAAGAGCAATTTGGTTTCTTCAAGCCCTAACCCTAGCTGGAAAGGCTCTGGAGTCGGCGCGGTGGGATCCAGGGAGCAGTTGGAGACGATCTTCAACAAGTTCGACAAGAACGGTGACGGAAAGATCTCCTGCGACGAGCTTAGGGACGTGTTCGGTGAGCTAGGCTCCGATACTTCGTCCCTGGAGGAAGTGCGCAGCATAATGGCGGAGTTCGACAGAGACGGCGACGGCCACATTGACATCCTGGAGTTCGCGGAGATCATGAATGGCGGATCGAGCCAAGAGCTTCGCGACGCCTTCGACCTCTACGATCTCGACAAGAACGGACTGATCTCGGCGAGTGAGCTTCACGAGGTGATGAAGCGATTGGGCCTGAAGTGCTCGCACCAGGACTGCGTGAAGATGATCCGCAACGTCGACGCCGACGGCGATGGCCACGTCAACTTCGACGAGTTCAAGAAGATGATGACTCCCCGTTGATCCTCCGTACGGGTGCGTATTTGGCTAGCGATCAAAATTCACAATCAAAACAGTACAAACAAGAATTATTAGATAGTATTCTTCTAATTAGTAGTTTGATTTAGATTCAGTTTCTTAGGGATCTGACGTAGTTAATTGGAAAAGTGTACAAAATTAACACTTAATCGTTGGTGCTAATTGGATCCACTGTCGCCTTTTGGAATTAAGTATTGCTCTTCTTGTTTCTTATTTTGTTTTTGTTTTTGTTTTTAATTTTTTTATTATTACTTTTTTTATGGGGTATGGTTTCTGGTACTTTTCTTGATGGAATGTGGTGGAAGTAGTAAATGGGTGGGTGGCTTTAATAATGTTAGGTGATGTTGCCTTGCCGTAGTGGGAGGGATGGTCAGTGATTTGGGCTTTGCTGACCTCAACGCGGAATTGGGTGCGTCTCTCTCTCTCTCTTCGTCGTCAATGTCTCAGTCTGTCCCCAAAATCTCTTTTTCGGTCGAAAGTATTTATAAAATTATTTTAAAATATTGACCCCGAGACCTGTGGAGAGAAGGAAAGCCAAGTTTTCAGATAATGTAAAAGGTGTTGGCAAAGTAACCTGATGTTCATTGGTTGTTTGGGGGACTTAAGAAACGCATAGCGTGTGGACTCGGGGAGATATTTTGTGTTGAACGTTACTCTACTTTCCGCTGACTTTAAATTAGGGCCTTTTTTCGTAATTTTATAAAGTCCTTTTTATACATGGAGTATGATTCACATGCAAGGGCCCACATGTGAAGCCCATCGTCGGATGGCTGCCAGCTGTGACATATGGAGCCTTTTAAGACAACGATGCTCTTGTTGGTCGTTTCAGTGGTTGCATATTTTTTCGTGTTGTTCTGGACCTTTTTTTAGAGTGCCAATAATAGCTTCTATTTTTTATTTTTTTTTAACCATGACTTATTATGTGTTTAGAATATATTTTAGTAAGATTTAGGAGATATGAGATAGTTTCGAATTTTATTTATTTATAGTAATATACTCATTTTTAGCATTATTGCTATAAATAAATCCTATACCATTTAATTTCTATAAACAAACCCAAAAAAATGACAATGACCCTATTGAATTTAATTTTGATTATTAAATTATTTTGATGCCTTATTGAGTGTTTGGTGTTTTTTTTTAATGAGGTTTTGAGGTTGGGTTTGTTTTAAGAAATCGATGGCAGTTTTGTAATTTATAAGAAATTAAAAACCTCTTTGTTATGTTATAAAAGCCTCCTTCTCATTCTTCATAATTGACAATGGCTTGATAGGAATTAGTTTGAGTTATATATTTCACATGGCCTTAAAGTGAGCAATGCAAATTCTGTTGTGATTAATCGGCCAAGTGAGAGAATGTAAGATAATTTATTGTCTTAATCCACAAAATGTGGTCTTCTAATCACATGAGGTCTCTTGGAGTTTGCCTAGTTCAAGAAGTAAAGCTCAAGCTTAAATCTCTTGTTAAAGTGCTATGCTAATTGAAACACAAGAGTTAAGAGGATTCCTAATTCTATATGGATTGAAATAATCTAATCTAATGAAGTTTCGAATATGGAGTGTTTCTTGATGGGCAAGGCACTCGAGTGAAACATATAAATAGAGGTCTTTTCCCTAGCAGTGAAATACACTCAAACAGAATCTCATCCCATCTAGAGAGAGAGAGAGTATTAAGGTGTTGCATAGGTCAAAAAGATCCTCTATTTCCATCATGTCTGATCAAGGTTAGTGAGTTTAAAAGCATGTTAGGAGTTACATTCATAACGTACAAATAGTATTACTCAAACAATAAGAAGGTTGTAAGAAAATTGTGTGTACACCACACTTTGCATTCGATTTGGACCCCTCCCCATATATTAGAGTAATTTAGAATATCGCTTTATAAAAAAATAAAAATACGTATACACAACATAAGGCCCCCAAACACCATGGAAAGGTCATGCTACTCACGGGCGGAACCACTCACAAGGCTACACTTGACTGTAACCTAGGTAGCTTTTTGAAGAAGAAAAAAAACGTACATATATAGTCCACAAACAAATAAGGGAACTTTGGGATGGGACCCACGTGATGGTTGTGTGCGCATGTTCTTTAATTCTACAACAGTCACTTAAGAGCACCTCCAACGCAACCCAGTTGCCATGGCGACAGGCCCCACCTAGCGAGATTTGGACCTCCAGCGCGCAAAAGGCAGCTGGGACAAGGCATGAGATCCACCAGCCTGGGGCAAGCCCACAAGCAAAAATGGATTGGGTTGTTGCCCCTAGGTTGCTGACGTCATGTTGACGTTAGCGCCTAATTTTAATTTTTTTTTACTATTGGCGAGTGGAACACACGCGCCAATAGTAAAATCAGCCGCTGACGTTAGCGACCCACCACCCCACATAGCCCAACGACTATAAGCCACGTGGCTTCTCCTGGAGCCTTTGATAAAAAAAAATCTTGCCTAATCCAACGGCTGTCCAATTTTTGGCTGAAAAATATATCAAAAAATTATGGAAATTTTTTTCTATAAATACTTACCAATATTATTCACCTTACACACCAAATTTTTATACAAATTCATCTCCTTCCAATATTTTTTACTTTCCACACCAAATTTTATACTACAAAATTTCATTTGTGCAAAAATACAAATGGCCTCTTCCATCAAAGCCGAAGGGTCGTGGACAGACGCAACCCGCCATGGCGACAGGCCCCACCCAATGAGATTTGGACCTCCAGCGCAAAAGGCAGGGGCAAGGCATGAGATCCACCTGGGCAAGCCCACAGAGCAAAAATGGATTGAGTTGTTGCCCCAGTTGTTGACATCAGCGTGACATCATGCTAACGTTAGCGCCTAATTTTATTTTATTTTTTTATTGTTGACGAGTGGAACACACGCGCCAACAGTAAAATCGACGCTGACATTAGCGTTGACCCACCACCCCACATAGCCCAACGACTATAAGCCACGTGGCTTCTCCTGGAGTCTCCGATAACAAAATTTTGCCTAATCCAACGACTATCAATTTTTGGCTGAAAAAGATATAAAAAAATTATGGAAATTTTTTCTATAAATACTTACCAATATTATTCACTTTACACACCAAATCTTTATATAAATTCATCTCATTCCAATATTTTTTACTTTCCACACCAAATTGTATACTACAAAATTTCATTTGTGCAAAAATACAAATGGCCTCTTCCATCGAAGCTAAAGGGTCGTGGACAAATGTTCGAAGTGGTCAAAATCTTGGCGACGAGGTTAAAAAAAAAAATTAATTACCTTTTTATTCAATTTAATGTCATTTTTTAAATATATATTTCTTGCATTTCCAATTTCATTTTTTTAAATAGATTATTCAAGGGAGAACAAAAAAGAGGAAAACCATTACACATGACTCCTCAAGTGAACAATGTCCGCAGTAGGTTCTAGTGGTGTGTTTCATGTCGGAAATAATAGCATTATTATGTCATTCGAAGGAAAATACTCCCCCACTTCGTGATTTGGTAGAACCGCCTCTGCCAATGATTGAGTCGTCCTTGTACTCCATTATGTCGAACTATGAGGGCGGAGAGTATTTCAATTGTATGATGATTGAGTAGGTATTTCAATTGTATGATGAGTGAGATATGAATTTTATAATAAATATGGATATGTGACAACCGAAAATCTTATCCGAAAATTTAATTTGAAAATTTTATCCGAAAATGTTATATGAATTTCTAAGTGAGAATTTTATAATAAATATTGACACGTGGTAACCGAAACTCTTATACAAAAAGCTTATCAAAATTAATGATTTAAGCATATAAAAAATAGAAAATAAAGTAAAATGAATAGTGTTTGCTCTTGCCCTTGCCTTTTGGGGTGGAACCAAAAAATACCGCTGTTCACATGAATAGTGCAAACCTACTCTTGCCTTTATCTTGCCCTTGCCTTTTGGGGTGGAGGTGCTCTAATGGCCGAGATTAATTTGGTTTTATATGGCTAGATTTCAATTTTTTTGGGAAACGTGAAGCTAATTGCTAAAATGATAAGGCTATAGAGATTAAACGGATGACATTCAAACCTAACGACAATTCTCCATGATGCAACAAAGAGTTTGATCCCAGGGCCTCCAATACCACAAAATTTACATCACAAAATTCACATTGCCAGCCATGAAGTCTGGCTGTTGTTTAATGCAGGTTTTTAAACAAGAAAAAACCTACATGGCCTAAAAACCTATATGGCCTACCATAAACTATAGCACATTATTCCATGATTGTATATATTGAAAAAGAAGTTGCTAACAATATCCATCTAAGTATGACGACAAAGGATTTTAATTATCTCAAGGATCGCAGGGCACAACTTGAATATGTACATTTTCAATTATATTGTTTTTTAGGAGCTTTTAATTATGTTGTTGAACATATATTCAGTTTGATAATATGTATTTTGTGGTTGCATTTAATATGTATTTATTTTATGTTTAATGTATTTATTTTTCTGATTGGTATGATTTAATGTATACTTTTATTTATAGAAAAACTATAGAAATTGTAAATTTTTGTAATATATATAAAAGATCATCAAAGTTTAAGCTAAAAAATTTAGCTAGCCCACCCGTCGAAAAATTTATGGTCCCGCCCTTTATGCCAAGTTCCAGTAACATTGGTAACTTCAGTATCTTTAAAATCTTCAACTTTCTTGATGGTCTCTTGGATTTTCTCCCTCTTGTTGCAACCTGCCGACACCGAAGTACAAGCAACATTTCAATTCCAAGTCTGTAAAACGGCTAAAGCTTGTGAAGATAGTCAAAAAAGCTCACCATTATCGTCCTTAGATATTAATAATAAGAATCACCACGAGTTTCTTGATACGAGCTCATGCTCATGTGCGTGTTTGAATTACCCAAAATATATATATAATATACAAAAAGATATGCATCCAATATAAGTCACGTGTAGAATTTAGACCCAAGTATCACATGTAAATCGTGTTTTAAGTGTTGTGTAAGGAGAGTAGGATTTTAATTTTTATTTATCCCCCAACATATATATTTTGATGTTGACCTACCTACGTACTTGTAGCAAGTACCTCACGTGGAAACTGTTGTGTCTTCTGTGTGTTCACTTCTGTAATTTTGTTCATCAATAATTGTCGTTCACGATCATTGGCCAAATTCCCCCATATTTTCAAGATCAAATAATACTAAATACTAATTTTTCGACACGAACTAACGTGACAATTTCTTATTTGCTTTGAATAAATATTCACTTGGTGTCCAAGAAATCTTACAAATTACCACAACAATAAAAAAAATGACGCAGATTAATCAGGGCGAAAAATTTGCAAGGATACAGCATATAATTGATATTTCGAAAGATTGCCAAGAAATTTGTTCATGTTCATGTTCATTTTCATGCAAAGGATGTCTAAGAGAAAATTTGAACGACCTTCAATAACTACAAGATGGTGGATTTCATTTCATGTTTGATGACACGAAGGGCAGTACTGATAACACTTACATTTTGCAACACCTTTTTTAACATGTGATACAATGTGTTATGTGGTTTAGATCTTCTTAAGTTAACACATATGTTACCAAATCCTCTAAATCGTTGCATCCAAATGGACACTCGATTTTAAAATAGTATTGACAACAAAATTCTCAACTATATGCAGTCCAAGGCATCAACAATTGTCTCTCAACCACATTTCAAGCATATACAAAACTGCTCGTCTCAACTCAAGGTAGCAGAACAAAGCAAGCAAATGCTGATACTGTCTAGTAGATCACCACATAATAATCTCATTTCTAAATCTATTCCATTCCATGGAGTTCTAAATTGGTTCAATTCCAATGAGTTCTTCGGTGCCCTTCTGATCTTAGAAAGTAGAAAGTCTTTTTCTTTCGACATAGAAAAAGACGGAACAAAATGCAATTGATAGTGCAACTTGGGCTATAAACTGTAGTGAAATGGAATAGGAATTAAGGAACAGGGAAAGAAGTTCACTAAGAAAATATAAGAAACTACTATCTTGATTCGATATATCTTAGGCGTAACACCTAGGGCTAGACTGCATCACAATCCTAAGCGTATGCTGCAGGAAAATTCTGTAAAGTTGATTCATATATCAAAATAAATGGTTTCTGTAATGACCTTAAACTCTGAGGACTTTCTACGAACTACTCATTTATAATAAACGATATTAAAGACTACCACTTCTCAGTTTCTCCTAACATAAAAGCATAAATACTATGACTTCTAGACTGCATCAAAATAAGGACATAAAATACTGTCGTGGAAAAACAACAGCATGAACACTCCTGGATAGCACAGTGCAACTGCAGTGCATCCACATAAGTTATAACAACAGCCTAAAATCATCCAGCATAAAGTCTGGGTAAGTAGAGTCTTCTTTTTCATATCTTCGATACAGTTTTTGAAGGGTACTACCACTCATCTATATCAACATTTACATCTCTCCTTTGTTTTTTTTTTAAAGTGCATGCCATTCAACAACAACACATGAGTAAAATTGAAGCCAAGTCTAATCTCAACCACACTTTGTTATCTAATAATGTGACTAGATGAAAGAGAAGACTAACAACTCAGATTACCGATTAACCGATTTCTCGCCCTCTAATTCAAAATAACTTATGTCACCAATAATGCCATATTTCAGCATTAGCATCGCAAATCCAGACCGACAACTCAAACAAACCACCATTGTCTCAGCTAAATTGCATTCTCTAGACAGACCCCTCCCAGCATTCAAAACTCCACCTGCATGCCCTTCCCAAAAACCTAACATACCATACTACTAATTCTCTCTCATTCACAACCAACAATTTTGTACCTATTCTTCTCGTCCCTTAACACCCTTGTCATCACCAAAACTCCAGTAAAGTTTCCCACGCATTTCTAAAGTAAGAGCGAAGTTTTCTAGCGGTTGCTAAACAGTTGGTTTGAAACTGGTCTTCAATCGAAATTCACACAACAAAATACAGGCAGTGCCAAAATCAACTCACAATTTTCATAAAACACGTTACAAATTTAAAATTCAACTTCGTTTAACCAAAAAATACAGAGAAAAGTACAGAGCAGAGCTTACAAAACTACAAAGCGAAGCCTTTCAGGTACTCAGGGTCGCGCTTAGCTCTCTCCTGAAACTTCTTGAACCACCGATCCAAAATATCCATAGGCACCACCAGCTTAGACCCATCCACACCACAAAACGACTGCATGAAATTGAACAGATTCTCCCCAACCTTCATCGCCAATCGCTCTATTCGCTTCTCGGCGGTGACGTCGAGCGACGGCAGCGACGCCAGGTCCTCCACCGACACACCGATTTTGGCCGACAGCGGCACCGAGTCGGCAGTGAGCTGAAGCTCGCCGCCGGGCTCCGGCCACGGCAAGGCGAGCACAGCCGACGGCCGAGCCACGGTGACGGCGCCGCAGAAGAAGAAGGACGAGCCGGGGGACTGGATGTAGACGGCTAGGGCTTTGTCCGGTGGGAGGGTGAAGTTGTTTAAGAGGAAGATACACATTTCGCGGACCTGATTGTAGGCCTCCCCTGCGCACGTTAGAAAAATCATAGGTTTGAGTGATAGAGTGAGCCGAAGATAAAAAAATTGGGAAATTGGAAAAATGGACAAAAAGGAAAATAAAATACCAACGAAGGTGTTCATGTCGAGGATCCAGTGGAAGGTGTCGATTTGGGAGAAGGAGGAGATGTCCATTGGGAAGCTACGGTTCGGGAAGACGACGCCGAACATATTTTCGATTGTGATTTAAACTGTTAATTTATGTTTTTGTATTTTTTGACTTTGTTGAGAAGAGAAGAGAAAAGACTAGAGCAGCAGCGGGGCAGAGTAGAAATGGAGAAAGGAACTCTTAATATAGAAGGTGAAATAATGGAGAGAGGAAAGCACGGTCGTGTCGTGTAGGCAGTGTGTGAGCTGAGTGAGAAGGTTTGAATTTGGTCAAGTCTTAGAAGAGAAGCATCGAGTACAATCTAGAAGAGTTTTGAGGCGGTTTTTGTAATCTAAAAACTTTTCTTTTTATTCTGATGTTTTCTTTTTCTTTTTTGTGTCAAAGTAACTTACAAACTTATATGATGTACATTGTAGGCTTAAATAATAAATACAATTTCTCTACCTTTATTTATGTGTGAGGGGATCCTTAATAGATGTACGATCAATAAAATTGTTATTATTGAATAGCTAGATTGAACTAAATAAAAAATAAAAAAATAGCTGGATTGAACTCCTCAACACACTCCACTATTATAGAAGGCTAATTCTAGGCCAAAAAACTTACTTGTAAAAGGGATAGCACTGTTTGCTATCTCAACTAATAACACAATGATACGTGGAAAAGTTATCTTACGTATCATTGTGTTATTGGTCAAGGATAGCAAAACGTGCTATCTCCGTTACATGAAAGTCTTTCTCCATTCCAATGCCAAACTCCAAGGCATGTGTAGAGGTGTCAAACGGTACATACTGGCCTAGCCCGTTTAAATGGGGCACGACACGACACTAACACAAATATTAATGAGCCGTGTCAAGATCAAAAAATTAAGTCCAATGGACAAGGCCATGCTCGGCATGGCACGCCTCGTGTGTAATAATGATGATGGTTCTATCTCTCTTTATTTTATTTTATTTTCCAAAAGTTAATAATAAAGCATTATATTTGAAGAAGGGTGCTAAGCTTACCACATTATATACCATATCTTTAAAAAAGATAGAGTCCACTAATACAATAAGGCTCACCTTTATTAGAGAGGTGGTACATAATGTAGTATAAAAATTTGATAAGGCTAGCATTTTCCTTTGAAAAAAAAAATTACAAATCACAGAAACTTCTCTATTTATGCTTTCAATGAGTTATTTATGTACATGTTATATTGTATTGTAACTCTGAAATAAAAGGCAGTTTCAATTATAAAAGAATGCACTTGGTGATCCACTACCAACAAAAAAAATCAGACTACATTGAGGGCTGCTATCGGCATACTCTTAAAGCATGCAACTTGCAAAAACAAGCAATTCTGTTCTGTTCTTCATGAAAGGAAGAACAGGATTGTATGAAGGCCCAAACAAAGCATCTACCACCAAGCCGCACTCAAAAACAAATTCCAAGCCGTATCTTGCCTTTCTTCGCCGCTAGAATGAAAACTTTAATACTAAAAACAAACTGTAGAGATGATCTTGGCCAATTTCAATAATATACAACAGGTTGCTAATCTCTCTCTTTGAAACTTCTGGGTGCATGAGTTGTCCCACGTCTTCACCAAAAACAATATGCACAACTCCCTTGTCTGATATAGCAAATCGTTGGAACATTAAAGCATCATCATATTACACGAAATAAATTCTACCAAGAAAGAAAAAAACTTTCAAATCAACCAACAGCTTCATTTCCTCTAAAATTTGCTAGCCCAGAATGAAAAGCATTGAGACATCCAAGCAGAATAAGTCAACATCTCGAAAATCATAACGGTCATTTTTGTACAGCTACCATAGCTAATACTGATCGAGATACCAGCAAGTTCCCCACAGCTCCAGTTTTACTAAGATTGCATGGCATCCGCATGGTAGCTATCGAGTTCCTTGTCAAGTTCATCAACTGACTTATCAACGGGCTTCTTCCTCCCTGGCCCACCGCGACCACGCCCACGGCCGCTCCCACTCCCACGTGGTTGGCCGCGACCATTTCTGATCCCTCCACGACTGCTCCTGCTAAAAAACCCAGCAACATTATAATCACACATTGAAATGCTACAGCTATTACTGAAATCCAACAGCAGCACATATATCATACAATAGCTATTGCCGACTAACTCTGGACAAAAAATAGTTACTGCAGATTTGGAGAATAAATAAATAAATAAAAGATAAAATTATCAATACAAATTTATAAATAAACCCAATCCTAGACATGTATTTATAAAAAAATCCTAACACTATTTAAACATAGAAACACACCCAAACTCAACCCCAAAATCAACAATTGTATATTTTATGGGTGTGTTTATAAATAGATTTTGAGTGTGTGTAATGATGGGTTTTGGGTGTGTTTATAAAGTGTTTTGGGTGTTGGGTTTTTTTATAATTTCAGCCTCCATTTTGGGTGTTTTAGTGAAACCCCCAATTATCAACTGGGAAGACAGTTTCTTTAATTAACTGGGAAGATAAGCATCCAATACATGTTCTTAATTTTCACTGCTGGATTGCTCTATAAGTCAATAGGTAGATGATGAAGAGATTTCAAGACTGAACACATGCACGCTGACATACTAGAGACAGCATCCACAGCTCCGGCTGATGTACACAATGCAATCAATAAAACATAGTTCAAACAGCTCAACTTTAATGCAGAGACAGCAGTGACCCAATCATTTTTTACTGAATGTGTGTTAGGTTATATTTCATCTTATCAAATCCTGCCGTTTTTGTTGCAAACTTGCAAGGTAACAGAGAAACAGCAGGCAAAAGGAACACCAGAAACAGTCTGTTAAAATATGGGATTTCAATGTGGCCTTCCTACGACTTTGGTAGTAACCCATACCAAAAGAGAAGTTAGATTAATTGCAAAATATATATTAGAAATAATTTTATAATACAATGCAAAATAACTATAATTAAGTTCCATAGAAATTAGTGGTTGAAGATAATGTCTGTTGAGCCCATCCAAAAAGAGAAACAAGAATCACCTAAAGCTCAATCAAACTGACTAACTTGGAATTTATCAACTTCCAATAGGACCCTCCCATATGATCTGAATGAATATTTGGCATTTGTAACCAGTCTAGGAGTTCTCAGTTGAAGTTCCCAAATTTGGATCTCTAGCCTATATACCAGAATTTATTATTTTTTCCTTCAACAAAATCTTTGCACAAATCACTTTCTTAATACCAATTTACAGAATCTTAAATAAATTGAGAGAGAGAAAGATAGAGACGAAGGATGCATGAAGATCAAGGAAAAATAAAGCTTTAAGAGCAAGCCAGCTTAGGTTACATTTCTAAGCTAGGCTAGGCTACTACAGTCATTATTGAGTTGTTACCGTAAATCCTGACTTCCCTCAGTCAGTAAGTCACAGCATTTATTTGTCTACATGATTCTGGTGCTATGGAGTTATAATTTGCTCTAGTAATTTCACATTTAAAAAGCCCAGTACATTTTTTATTAAGAATAAAGGCCCTATATGGGTCTGATCTTCTCAACTCAATGGCCAAGTTCTGAGGAAGTGCAGCAGCCATAACACTTTTCTTTTCAATCGTGTTCTACTATTCAGCCTTATGATGATGCGCAGCTGAATAGTGGAACACTAGGTTATGCAATTCAGCCCAACTATGATCCCTACGGAGCACTAGGTATGATGCCTAGTAATCTTCTACTGTTTGTGCAACTCAGCCTATGTGTGATGCCTAAGGAATGCTAGATTTGGTGCCTGGGAGTCTTCTTCTCCTTCATTTTCTTCATTCTCTGCATGTATAACCCGAATCCCAGCCACAAAATATTTTGATCATGCCCCCTTCAAAACCCTAATTCTTCTCATGTTCAGGCGCCAACTTTTTGTACAAGATACAAAGAAAGGAGTACAAAACAAGACAAGAAATACAAGGTCCAAGGAGCAAACCACAAGAATAAAACACCGACTGAACACACCACCATCAGGCCTAAAAAAAACACAATTAAGTTTCCAGGCAACATTGAGATTCATATCCATCCTAAACAACCCCACAAACAACCCAATTGATGCAAACCATCTTTCTAACATGCAAAAGTCATTCAACAAGCATATGACACTACAGGAACTCTAGCATATAAGATTTACATCATTGAAATTAAAATAACATTGACAGTTCAAAAAGACACACTTCTGTATGAACAAGATCAACAGATAGGGACTTACCCAGAACCACGATTAACCATAGGCAAAGCATAGCCACCACCACGACCAGGTCCAGGCCTACATTAAAAGATGTGTGAGTGGAATACAAAAAATGATAAAGATATTTATTTTTTGTCATCCAAACAATACTGGCACTGCACATACAAAGAGCCTACAAATTATGGAGTATAAGAAACTGTTGTGAACTGATGACTTAGTAAGTGTGCTCTAGGAAGGCAAACAAAGGACTATGAGGAGACAAGCAACATGTTTTTTAATATGAAACATGAAGTGTTTTAAGACAAATAAAATGGCCTACACGGAACATGGAATAGCAGTTCATCAGACACCTCAAACAACAGCTATAACATGAAAACCCAGACAAAACACCTAAAACAGTCGAACCACCATAAACCAGTAAAGCCTCAGTACAAAATTGCGGTTTCTAGGGCACACCCTCCACCCAACCAAAGCCCTGTAAAAACTGATTCCAGATAAGTCAAGTGAATCTGCAATGCAAGAATAAATGGCCCACATGCTCCCCCTCCTTACACAACACACAACAATGTGAAAATGAACATGCCACAGGTCTTCTTTTCTGGAACATGTCACAGGTATTTATCCTTCTGTGAACCACCGACCAAGAAAGAATTTGCACCTTGGCTGAAATCAGGACCGACCTATTAAATCAACTTAAGCGGAGAGGAATCAATTGACTGGTGGCCAATTGAAGTATAAAAAATTCAAAATAGATATAAAAAAACAAAGTGGAGCCAGAAGAATGGCTCTTTATCTACCCAATTTGGATGCAACGAAATATCACTTAGAAGGGAGAACAAGTATGCATATTCCGGCAATTATCCATCATTCAAGTTTCTATGAAACTGAGGAAAAGGTGCCTGCATTTAAGTTCGAGGAGAATATATGAGGAAGGAAATAGAAGTTGGAAAGATAACACCCCCACCCAAACATCTACCAACTCCCCACCCACAATTTTCAAAAAAATGAAAGATGGATAACCTAGGACTTCAGAAAGAACCTCTCCCCACAAGGAGACAACAAACATACTGATCTTATAATGGAAAGCATCACTAGTAAGTTAGACGAAGAAAAGAAAAATTGGTCGGAAAATTCATATTTAACCCAAAGATCTAATAGAAAATAACAAACAAGAATGTTATTAGGGGTGTTCATTGGATACCAGATAACATAAATGGGAGATGAACATTGTCCACAATTCCCAAAATAAAAAAAAATATTTAGTAGAAACTGAAGCAATATGTGATTATTCAAGGCTATCTTCAACATCTACCCGTATCCTTTAACCACAAGCTGCAAGCATATTCATACATCCATATTGTAATTTAATCATTAAAAGCGTCCGTGTAAACAGGCTTATGTCCAGCAAGAAAAGACTCCAAAACTAAAAATCAATAATCTCAAGGATGAACTACGACTGTTATGGCACATAAATGGTCTTTGGGTTTATGCATAACATGATACATGCCCATAATTGCAGTGTCAGTTGCTTAATAAATATGAAAGAAACGGAGTGTGAACGGGGAAAAAAACATACGTCATTACAACAGTCCTTTTCTTCCTTCCATGCGCTCCTGTCACATTCACACGAGCCGAAATAGGCATCCCTGCATTGGCACCAACAATCTCAATCTTCATAGGTTTCCCATCCAATAGGACATTATTATACCGCTTCAATGCTGCAAATGCATCACTTCTTCTAGTATAAACCACTTCAGCAGAACCCTGTGATAAAAACAGTAAAAATCTTTCCCTCAATGAAATTGACCACCAAAGTAATGTGTCTATTGAATAGTATCAAGAAGAGCAACAGTATACATCCAATAATTCTGTGGCTAGGCCTAATGGATTACATATAACTTAGGGTCCTGGACATACCCAAATTCAACAATCCTTAATGGACTGCTCATGTCGGGAGTTAAACATAAATAAACCATTTCAAAATACACACCAAGGTCAAACACCAGAGGAAGATAAAACCTAAACTGGCTTTTTGCAGAAGGTTCGAGTCCGAAAGCCAGTTCTATACATCAAACTGCTAATGGACAACCATGGAGACAATGCCTCTTAAAAAAAAGTGTAAAATGTGCAAATAAATATAAAGAACAAATTAAAATCTTTGATTTATCCAGTTCTTTGTTGGACCTCAATCTGGATTGAAAACTTGTAAGAGAAATTTAACACGTATATATGCATTATAAAATGTCTACTTGTACTTCTGAACATGGTAATTTCATAAGGATTGAACATAGTTGAATCATGCCCAGCACATTATTATGGAGTATAATATTCTCCTTATTTGGTATATCTCAGTGTAGTCACAGTCACAGGCTTTGGTGTGTAGTAAGCAGAGGGTGGTTTGTCATGAAGCACCAACCAATTTGGACAACATGCTCTTTCTGCCTTTTTGGCATATATAGTTAGATATAAACATCAGAATGTTTTGATGGGATAGTGAATTTAAGCCAGATATAATAACAAAAAATAAATCCTTTAACAATGCTTCCTTCATGATTTCATCTAGTTCCAATTCTTTGACTCATTTCTAGACTTTACAACCAATATCAGGATTTTAACTGAGGATCAGTGCCAAATAAAACCAGAACAACAAATCAGGATAGAAAATAAAATGAGGGAAAAAGTCTAGATAACAATGCTTCCTTCATGATTTCATCTAATTCCAATTCTTTAACTCATTTCTAGACTATACACAACCAGTATCAGGATTTTAACTGAGGATCAGTGCCAAATATAAGCAGAACAACAAATCCGGATAGAAAATAAAATGAGGGACAAAGTCTAGATAAGGAGGAGAAGAACTCACACTTGGACGGCCATTTTTGTCAAAATGTACCGCATATCGTTTCAGCTCTCCGATCTCAGAGAAAAGTTCCTGAGTTGCAGTTTCACGTGATGTTTCAGGGGAACGTTACAAGAAATTTGTTATAGAAAGCGCTTAAGATGAAAATAAATGGCTCAAGTTGTACCCTTATATCCTCATTTGTCACTCCATAGTCCAAGTTGGAAACATATAACTTTGTGCCAATTTCAATCCCTGATATCCCCGCAGCTCTAATGCTGTCTTCAAACAAATCAGGTTGCCATGGGAAACGCTTGGTTCGGCGGGTAGACTGATGAAAGAATGCAGAAAAAGATCCAGATGGGGAAAACAAATGTCAGCTCATGAATAGATAACAAGATAATTCGCCATTCCTCAAAGTCCCCAGAAATTAACCCAACTAACCCACAAGTACAGATAAATCTCGAAGATAATGGTACATATGCAGTGGACGACGATAGCGCTTTAGAAGATGAGCCAAAAGCCAAAATGAGCTTCTCCATGAACAACATACGTCACAGATCCTCTCGTATTTGACTTTCTAAACGTTTTAGAGATCCTCGTGTATTTTGGGTTTTAAAATCATATTCTCAAGCATATCATAAAACATCTACATTTTTTAGCTTGCCTTGGCAATGGTATACGAGGATGGCCGAGTATTCACTGGGATTGGACCTCTACGAACTGCTCCTGTCATTCTTCCACCTGGAATTCTTCCAGCTGCCATCCTTCCAGCATTAAAGGACCCACGTGGTCCACCACGGCCACGAGGGGCCC
The DNA here is from genome assembly GCF_029339155.1 of Prunus mume. Taxonomy (NCBI): domain Eukaryota; kingdom Viridiplantae; phylum Streptophyta; class Magnoliopsida; order Rosales; family Rosaceae; genus Prunus; species Prunus mume. The sequence continues at coordinate 26,529,002 of NC_142701.1, read as the reverse complement.
TACCCCCTCTAGTTCTCTCACGATTACCCCTGCTGTTCTTAATCATGTCATCAAGCGACATATCCAAAGCAGTAGACATCCAAACGAGAGACAAGTGAAATCCTTCTGCTAAGATGGAGATCTAGACCTGAAATTACAAAACAAAATTAAACAAAAAAATATCAACAACGATAACACCAACTCGGTTAAGATTGGCAAACAAACACTTCAAAATTACTCATATCGCTTTGTAAATCAACTTTGTCAGACTTATTTGTTTCCAAGAGCAACAATTTCATTGTTTAGAGAACGAACATATACAATACAACCCCATCTTGAAACCAAAAGAAAGATAGAAACAGTTTAATGTAAAGAAAATCAAACCAGAAAACAAGTTACAAGAACAAATAATGATTCAGATCAAAAAGCGGGCGAATCAGATCGCCAAAAACCTAAAATTAACGCGATCTTTTCGCATCGACTAGAAATCAAAGAACAGAAAGAAAGAGAACTACTTTTAATTGGCGGAAAACACCGAGTAACAACAAATCTACAAAGGATTTCAAATCAGAAGCCCCAAAAGGTGTACAGCAACAAAGAATTAGACCATAGAGAGAGCGAGAGGGGAACAGGAAAATACCAGGAGACGATTAAAGAAGCGTTCGAGGAACTGAGACAACGATCACAAAGAGACGCGTGAGAGAAAGAGAGATTTGGTGCCTGTGGAAAGTAGGGATGAGATGGGGACGCAGACGAGTGGGTTACAACGGAGAGAAAGGTTTTAGGGTTTCTGAATATAATTGAGGGTCGCTGTGGTTCGTTTCGGGGAAGGCGGTTTGGGATTTACCTTTTTTTTTTTTCTTTTTCTAATTATCTTTTTTTCGATTGAAGTATTTTACTCTTTTTTTAGGAGTTAACGTTGTTACAACATTACATGTATGGGCGGTTGGGGGAGTCTTTGAGACACCAATCAATGTTGATCTACTTTTTTTGGCCTATCAATCAGAGTTGAACTTGTTACAATAAGAGAATTCAATCTTCTAAATTTAAAAATATAATCTATACATATATATATATATATATAAAACAAAAAGAATAGGATGGTGAAACATTCAAAATATAAAAAAAATGTCATTGATTAATGCAAATATTAAGAATTAAAATTATTAATTAAATGAGGATAATATGGTAAATTCACAGTTTTTCATATTTAAAAAAATTAAAATTAAAACAAAAATCAGATAATTAATTTTATTTTTATCGAACACAACTATCCATTATCTTTTTTAATTATAAAATAAATTTTATTTTAATTTTAATTTTTTAAAAGCTCTTCGCAGGCACGAAATCACGTATGGAGAGGCTAGTATATATAAAGCAAAAGACAAAGAATAGTGAAATATTCAAAATACCAAAAAATGTCATTGGTTAATGCAAGCATTAAGAATTAAAATTATTAATTAATGAGAATAATATGATAAATTCACACTTTGTCATATTAAAAAAATTAAAATTAAACTATATATATAAAACAAAAGCATAGAATGGTAAAACATTCAAAATACCATAAAATGTCATTGGTTAATGAAAACATTAAGAATTGAAATTATTAATTAAATGAGATAATATGGTAATTCACACTTTTTCATATTAAAAAAATTAAAATTAAAAGAAAAATCAGATAATTGATCATATTTTTATGGAACACAACTACTCATTATCTTTTTTAATTCTGTAGGGGGTCTTTTGATTCCAGCAGCTTGACGAATAGGCTTGGGTTGCCAAACAGAGAAACAAGTGAAATTACCCCATGTGCCTAAATTCAAGAATTTGGCCCCAAGAATGCTTCAAAAAGGTAGTGAAGCCTTAGGAAGCATACTGGTTATCTTCACCAACAAAAACAACAACTGCTTATAGGTAGATTTTTAGCTTGGTATGAGAAGCTTGTGGTATGAGAACAAAACCATCATGAGTTTAGCATAAACACAGAGAGAGCTGTGAGGTCTTATGAAAAACATGGGTTTTAAGACAAGGGGGAATGGATTCTAAGAGAGTTTGTTGAAGAGGGAGAGAGATGGGGTATGATGGGTGTGTTGAGTAGTTTCAGCAGCTTGACGAAAAATCATCAAACTGTGAAACTTTTTAGCAGAAGAGAAAAAGGGAGAAGATGGAGGAATAGGGCACGAAATTGCAGAGTTTTGGAAGTAAGAGAGGAAGCTTGCTCTCTAGATGTGGTTTAAGTGAATTTCCAGTTACTTGACAAAGCTTGATCGCACTCTGGATGATGATTTTTGTTGGGTAAAGGAAGCTTCCTTTTATAGGCACTTAGAACCCTAATTCTATCAATCCTTCATTCCCACTTTTCCTTTGCTTCTTTCCATTCACTCCCTTTTGGTGAAATGTCTTTAGCTAGAGCGGATGGGTCACAGGCTCTTTGGGGTTCCAAAGTTTTTGTGAGGCTGGACCTTCTTATGGGGATGAGGCGCCACCTACTTTTCTTCTTGGTTCACCATTAGAGCTCGCAGAGGAAATGAGAATGAATAGAGCTTTGCCTAATGGGTATTCTTCCTACACGTACGAATTCCCTTTGGTTTTTCTGATGGCTTGTGTTGGGTTTGTCTTTGGCCATGTGCTAGCGTCTCCTAGCAACTTGAGCGTACAAACATCTCCTGGTTTTCTATTGTGGTTTTATTTCAAACCATATGCTGGAGATTTTTTGGATATTTTCTAAGCCACTTGGGTTATTTGGGCCTTCTTAAGGTATTAGGTCATCTCTTCTAGAGTATTGAGCTTTTTTCTCTCCTTTATGCTTACTCACATATTTGGGCTTAAGAAATGGGTTTGAGTTTTGGGGCTCCCAAGCAGCCCAAAACTTTCATTTCTCGGCTCATCAATGGGCATCATGAAAGTTCGTTACCATCCATACCACAACCCACTCGGCAAGCCCCGGGCATTTGTGTAGCTTGGGCCCAGTTAAGCTTGTAGCGTGGCTAGGTGTGAAATAATAATTTCCTGCTTGGCATGGCATGTAGATTGGCGTGCATGAATTTTATTGTTTTTGAAAAGAGACATAATGCTTGACGGAATAATTAGCATGAGCTTGTAAATTAAGTGCCTTTTATAGGCTTATTTTAATTCTTTGCGTGATGGATTGCATATTTATTTGGCATGGCACGTGATCATGGCTCGTGCAAGCGTGCATGACGAATTTTGCGTGCTCCGAACCGGGTCCTTTCTTAATAAGGTGTCGCACAAGGCCAAGAATTTTTTGGGCCCAACCCTGGATTTTTGGGCCTCAACAAATTCTAAAATAAATTTATTTTTTAAAAAAAAGCCTCTCGCATGCACGAAAGCGCATGCGGAGAGGCTAGTATATATAAAGCAAAAGGCAGAGAATGGTAAAATATTCAAAATACCAAAAAATGTCATTGATTAATGCAAAATTAAGAATTAAAATTATTAACTAAATGAGGATAATATGGTAAATTCACACTTTGTCATATTAAAAAAAACTTAAAATTAAAAGAAAAATCATATAATGGATCCTATTTTTATGGAACACAACAACCCATTATTTTTTTTAATTCTAAAATAAATTTAAAATTTTCTTTAAAAAAGCCTCTCGTAGTCGTGGAAGCGAGTGTGGAGAGGTTAGTTTGAGTTTAAAGCTCAAAAAAATCTGTTTGGTAGGCTTATTTTTTAAAATCTAAACTCAAAAATGCTCAAATACTTGAAAACAAATAAATAAATAAAAACTTTTTTAATATATATTTTTTCTATAATTTTTTTTTAAGTTGCATATTAAACAAGTTTTCAATTTTAGAAATGGTTATTGAAGCATATGTTACAACAACAAAAATTTAATGTGAATTTTAGAACTTCTTGCTTAAAAAAAAATAGAAGTTGAGGAGGAGCAATTCCTCAAAACAAATGGAGTTTTGACAAATTAAATTTATTTAAATATTTTTAACTTTTTTTTCTTTTGACACACTATATTAAACAAGTGTAAAAATGCCAATTGTTATGAGGACTCCTCCTCAATTTTAAGAAGCCAAGCAATGTTCTTAAAATTATATATTGCTATCGGCAAATTTTTTTAAATAATAAAATCAAGAGGAGCACTAAAAGCCATCTTCACCAAACCAAACAAACAAAGCACAGCTACAAGCACAGTAAAGAAACATCACATCACAATGTAATACTATCAAAGAAGACATTCTATGCTCACATAGTTCTTTGTACATTGTCAAACGCGTCATGAGTGTCAAAAACAGAACTAGCAGGAGCACTAAAAGCCATCTCCACCAAACCAGACAAACAAAGCACAACTATAGGCCCAATAAAGAAACATCTCACCATAACGTAATACTGTCAAAGATGACCTTCTATGCTCGCATAGTTCTTTGAACAGTAAATGTGTCGTGAGCGTTAGACCATAGTCAATAGAAGTACCAACACACCATCTTCTTGTCTCTTAACCCATACCCCTAACCAATCCCCGGGAGGGGGGGATCAAGATTCGCCCCTTAGCATGACGAACGTCCAATAGAAGATCATTAGAGTAGGAACGTTTATTTAATGCTAAGCCCACAAACGTTCCAGCGAACACATCAGGGAGACCTAGGAGACCCCTTCAGGCCGATCTCCATCACCTTATCAACAAAACCTGTGATGCAAATTCTACGCTCACTAGAAGAATCATGTGAGCACAAGGAGTCGCCCAAAAAATTGCTCAAGAATAGTAAGGACTCCATCACCATCTTGATCCGTAATCCCCTTCATTGAAAAATCAAATGAACCTGTACAAAATGGGTACATAAATGGCACATATTAACAAGATACTGCGCGACACAATTTTTTAACAGAAACATTTTCTGCACCACGCCACAACCCTTCAAAAGTCACCTTTTGCGTCAAGGCCATAGGCAGAAGCCTCTATATCTTACATAGGTGGATCAGGAGCCTAATCTAGATAAATAGGTCACGTCACCCATGTTGGTCTAGGACAACCGAATTTCCAAGTATAGCTCCAAATTTTTCCTTATTCGTAAGCACCAAACAACTCCCAAAAGAACACTCAATAACATGAAGGACTATATTCCCACCACGATTCGACATACTCATGATAGAGCACACATGGATCTTAGGAGGAAGAGACGATGAGATCCAAAGATGACAAGAAAACCAAGCGAAAATCCAACTAGAAAACCCAAACCAACATAGCCCTTATCGTAGATAACAACCCAGAGAACACCACCAGACCCAACACACCAGGAGGAAGACCAAGATACAATCAAATAGTACAAATAGAGATGGAGTCGACAGATAAAAGACGAAACCCTAGCTGCTGGAGAAGTACAAATCCTTGTCGTCAAAAGCTCACCTCGCAAAAAGCGAGAGAGGATCCTATTCATATCCTTTTATTTATTTTTATTTTTTTGGTAAGTGATGGGCGAAAAGCCCAAAGCCAAACAGTTACAAAATAATAGCACGAGGCCTCACAACGCTCCTAGCATCTGCAGCAAGTATATCTTCAAGGAAGTCATGCACCTCATCATAGACATGGAGCCCAGGGCCAAGATTATAACTTCTGGCAACCAAAGCATCTGCGACTACATTTTGTTCACGGTAGATATGCTTAATTGTACAACACCAGGGTTCATGGATCTTCATTTTACAACAGGAAATGATGTTGTACAAAGGGTGAGTTGGAACCGTATGAGAAGATAACGGAGCTACAGTAGCATTAGAGTCACATTCAATCTCCACATCATGATAACCAGCGTCCCAAGCCAAACTAAGCCCCTAAAAGATACCCTATAATTCAGCCTTAAGGATTGTACTTGCACCCAGATTCACAATAAAGTCTTGGATCCAAGCACCAGTAACATCTCATAATAAAACCCTAGCACCACTAAGACCAGTGACATTGATTCTACTTCCATATGTGTTAACTTTACATGCACTAGGTTTGGGAGTTTTCCATTGGAGCTGAAACAAAGTGTGGTCCGGAGTGCCTACAATTGTTTTACAAGCATTGTACCAATCCAATGCATACTGGTAAACTAGTTGCAAAGGCTCAGGAGGCATAATAAACCCTTGCTTAAAAATATGCTTGCATCTCCATTTCCAGATATACCATAGATAAATCAAAAAGACTAAGTACTAAGGCAGGCCATGATCTGTACTATTTTTTTATTGAAGATTCAGAAGAAGCCAGTCATCAAACTCCATGAGTGAATAACAAGGAGTAGGACCACCACCACCAATTCTATTCTAGAGAGAAATGGTAACTTGACAGTCCACAACCTAATGATTTAAACTTGAAGTTTTAAACCAAAGAAATCCAATAATTCTAGAACAAAAATTTCTAAGTTATAAGATGATTTTAGAGCCCGAAGCCTTGAATTTATATAACTCAAACCTTTAACATATGTTTAGTAATGTAATCACCTTTTATTATTGAGGCATATTTTAATTTTCATGTTTACAATTAAATAATTCTGAAATATTTGATTTTATATTTTAGAGGTATCCAATAATGTCAAATCTCATGAAGCTTGAGTTTGTTCCTCTTGACATTTCTGGAAAGAACTAATTAACTTGGATCATCGATGCTAAAATTCATTTGAATGCAATGGACATTGGAAACATCATCAAGGAAGGATATCAAGCATCCCTGTAAGATCACTCGAAAGCCCTTATTTCCCTCCGTCATCACCTTCATGAAGGTATTGTACCAATAAAAAACATATGAATCTTTAAGAGGAAGAAGGGCTTCGATGGCAAGGTAGAGACCTACAAAGCTAGATTAGTAGCTAAAGGCTATAGACAAAGAGAAGGGATCAACTATGAAAAAACTTTCCCTCTAGTAGCAATGATAAAATCCATCCGCATACTTCTCGCCATAGTAGCATATTATGACAATAGATGTGAAGACGACTTTTCCTAAATGGCCACATTCAGGAAGAGTTCTATATGAAACAACCTGAAGGATTCATATCAGAAAATGAAGAAGGAAAAGTATGCAAGCTTTAAAGGACAATATATGGATTGAAGCAGGCTTCAAGAAGTTGGAATATTGTTTGGATGAAGCAGTCAATACTTTTAGTTTTAATCAAAATGAAGATGAACCTTGTGTATATAAGAAGGCCAGTAGGAGCACAGTCATTTTTCTCGTACTATATGTAGATGACATCGGCATGTTAACCTCAGTAAAACTATGGTTATCAAAAACCTTCTTAATGAAAGATCTAGGTAATGCATCTTACATACTGGGTATCAAGATCTATAGAGATAGATTGAGAAAACTAATTGGATTATCTTAATCCCTGTATGTAGATAAGGTGCTTAGAAGATTTGTATGGAACAATCTAAGAATCCTACATGTTAGACATGGTATTCACCTGTCTAAGAGTATGAGTCCTAAAACCCCTGAGGAAGTGAAACAGATGAGCAACATCCCATATGCCTATGCAATTGGGAGTTTAATATATGCCACGCTGTGCACGAGGCATGATATTAGCTATGTTGTGAGCATCACATGCAGGTATAAATCGAACCCAGGATTAAAACATTGGAATGTTGTGAAGGCTGTGTTGAAGTACTTGAAAAGGATCAAGCATATGTTCCTAGTATATAGAGGGAGGCCAGAATTGCTAGTGGAATGATACATAGACTTAGATTTTAAATATGATGTTGATGACTGGAAATCCACTTCTGGATATGTGTTCATATTGAACGGAGGGGCAATCAGTTGGAGATGTTGTCTTTGAGTACTACTACGGACTCCATAACTGAAGCAGAGTATATAGCTGCATCAGAGGTAGCAAATGAAGCTATTTAGATGAAGAAGTTCATTACTGAACTTGGAGTGGTTCCAAGCATTAAGTCACCAATTATTTTATACTATGACAACAATGGGGTTATAGTACAAGCCAAGGAACCAAGGTCTCATCAAAGATCCAAACATATTTAGAGGCACTTTCACATAATCAGGGAATATGTTGCTGAAGATGAAATTAGCGTACTCAAGGTGGTTTCAAAAGACAATGTAGCAAATCTACTGACAAAGGTGGCTTCATGATTATGTTATCTTATGAAATACAAAACAACTATAGTCCTAAGAATATATATAAGTGGACATGAGAACTATGTAATAAGATTGCATACATGGAGACTTACCATGATCCCTAATTCTAAATGTCTGTGGTCATAGGAGTATCAGTTGGGCGTGATATTCCGCAGAAAATATTATACACAATATCTTCTCTATATGTAGAGAATGACGAGGTCTCAAGTCATTGAGTGTGACGACACCAAGATCTGTATGTAAATGCTTGTAGGAGAACAAGTATACTAAACGTGATCAAATACATGAGTTCTAGAATGGAAGTGTTTACTCACATATCAAATTGGAACTCATAAATTGCAATGGTGCAAACTAATCCTTAGACATGAGACATCATAGATATCTTGTGGCTATGTTGTTTATCTTTGAGAGCACTATACAGTTGTGTTGAAGAAGACATGACTCAAAGGTATTTATCAAGATTCTTAATAAAGTCATGAAGACAAATGAATGTACAACAAAGGATCTCTACTCTTAGTAAAAAGAGAGAATACTCCAAAGATATTATCAATCAAATCTTTGCATAAAGTAGTGATAAGATATGAAAAAAGAGGTGTTCAAATCTTATCAGAATAATCATATAAAAGGAATAATTCACATTATGATATTTGACATTAGATTCCTTTATCAAATAAGGTGAATAAGGAGTATTGTATAAGAGAATGATTTAATTGCATGATCATTCAAATTTGAATAGGTTCTTCCCTACACCTTATTTACCTCGGATAACCATAACATGTTGCCAGGCGTCAATCATGGTTTGTGGAAGTCCGGAAAGGTTCAATCATAATTGACTTCACTAATAGGAAGAATTAAATAATGATATTTAATTCACAAGTCAACTCAGAGGGGTTGAGTCAACCCACTACCTTGCTAAAAGGAACATATGGATCTCACACAGAGAAATGAGATTATAAGAACAAGTGAAGAAAAGAAAGTAGGAGTCAAAAGTCAAAGGTTAAAGTCAACATGTTTGATCGAAGTAATTGACTGAGTCAAATAGTTTGATCAAGTCAAATTAGTAAGACTATAATAGTGATTTAAGAGTTAAATCATAATTCACAATTAAGAGTTAATTATGGAAATAACTTGATAGAAATAAATGGATTGGAGTTTTAAATATACCCAAAGGGCAATTGGGCCCAAGGATAAGTGTTGTATGGCAACATAAAAGTCCAAGGACCCAAGTGAAACCCATTCCCTCTAGTGGTCGGCCATAAGGGATAGATTTTCTCTCTCCCATTTTGTTTGCTTTTTCCTATAAAAGCTAAACTTGTCTGTTGACTAAAAAAACACTTGTTTCAAAACCTAATTAGAGTTTTTGGCATTCCATTCTTGTGATTTGATGTGTAGGTGAGACATCCTCCTTCTTCTGAGGTAGAGGACTTCACTCTTGGAGTCTTGGGTTGAGGAGCTTGTGAGAAGAGGAAGAAAAGAAGGCATTTTCCTACAAAGGTGATCATTCTTGGCTTGTTCAAGAAATAGTCATCTGGGGTAAAATTCTATTCCTTTCTATCCTTTTCTATTTTGTGTTCGAAGAGACTAGGTCATAAGATACTTGGGTTAAATGAAAAGGCTTAACTCAACTAGAATTAACAAAATTAATATGTCATTATGAATATTTTTGTGTTACATGTTATGGCTAAATTCATTTTCAAGAAAAAGATATATGTTTTCCTTCACAAATCCCCTGCCAAAAGAGTAAGGTCTCGATCCAATCAAATTGCTGAATCACATGGAGGTTCATAATGTGGTCAAAGCATTGAGGTTCACAAACTAGTCAAGGCATTGGAGGTTCACAAATTGGTCAATCAAGTCAAGTGCCTCATAGGAGGTTCAAATTCCTTGCCAACAAAGCAAAGCCTTAGAGGGTATAAGTAGAATATATGGGAATTTTATGGTTGAGGTTTGTATTTTGGGATTTTTTTTGTTAAGCTTGGTATTTTGGGTAGTAAAACTGTAGTCCTCTGTATTTTGGGAAGTAAAATTGTATTTGAATTGGGAACTTGTCATGTGAACAAGAAATTAAATTGACACATTATCAGTTTACTCTATTTGAATTGGAATGAAATATCATCTTTTGGTTATTCTTGATGCAATTTAGCACAAAAGTTTTTAATGGATATTTAGTTCAAATGCACTTGAAATTGCCCTAAACTAGCCACCGCAGTTGTGAAAATGTACAAAACCCGATAAGAACCAAACAATACAAAACCCTAACATTAAAATCAACCCAACACACACGCTATTGCGAAAATGTATATCTCTCTATCTGATCTCTTCTATAGCCTTCTTTTCTCTTGCTCTCATGTCTTGCACAACCTTTTTCTTTCTGGCTTTCTCTTCTTCCAACTGCTTTATTCTACTTAATAGTTTCAAAATTACATGTGAATACTCATAAAATTTTTTTGGGTATTTTCAATCTTTCCAACCACACCCACCATCAAAGTTCCTTCTAGAACACGCATAGAACCTCCTCCCTGCACCTTCATATTCACACAATTTCCTCCTCTCTAATCCACATGCTCGACTTGGGCTCGGCTGAACCATCTACTCCAGGTATGTTCCTTCGCATCTTCTTCTTCTTCTTTTTCTTCTCTCTAGAACACGCATAGAACCTCAACTGTTATAAATGGGTTCTCTATGAAAGTGTGAAATAGAGTTAGGGCTTCTATCTTTTATATTTTGCGCCATTGCAATAAGATGGGTGTGGTTAAGGAATGGGTGTAAAATGACAAAATAGCCTTCAAAATATCTCACCCTTGGTTGGGTTTGACAGTAGATTGGATGAAATCTCACAAAATCTAATGGAAAGTGCTAAATTGGCGATATAAATTTGTCAATTGGGTAAATTGGCTGATTTTTTCAGTTTAGAGGGTTAAGTTCGATTAAGGTACGAATTCATGGGGTATTTCGGCGATTTTCTCCTAAATTGAAACCACCCATCTCGTTTCTTGTGATCACCCACCCTTGGATATAATGTAAGGGTTTAGAAAAAGAAAAAAAAACTAGTTTAAATTTTGTTTTACTTTTACTAAATGACATATTAATTTAACTTAAACACCACAAAAAAAAAAAAAAAAAACAGAACAAAAACAAAAAACAAACTCACAGTAAAACACGTTTAACCTCAAAATCTCTAAACATGTTCTTGTTCAACACCTTAGACTGCTCCTTGCTCAACATGTTATCAGTGACAAACAACTTAGTTGCAATAACATGAGATTAAAATTCATATTTGATAATTGATGCATATGCACATGGTAGAAAATTGAGTGCAAAAGTGAAGAAGAGCAAGAAACTTAGCTTGGTTGTGGGAGCCTCGAAGTTCAATCGCGTTGAAGTGCGAGGGATTGGGTGGCTTTGGATTTTTGCTCGAGACGCTGGAGTCGGAGGTGCTGCGACCTTGAGCCATGGGAGGAAGAAGAACACTTTCAAACATTTTGGGGTTAGAACGTGTTTTACTTTGAGACGTTTTTGGTTTTTGGTTTTGAACTTTTTTTTTTTTTCAAGTTAAATTAAAATGTCGTTCAATAAAATTAAAAGAAAATTTAAACTAATTTTTTCTGAACTCTTATATTAGATCCAAGGGTGAGTGACCACAAATCTCTTGGACCACAAGGGTCCAAGAGAACAAGACTACATAGACCAAAAAGACAAGGTGGTGTATTCAATTAGGATCTTAATAAATTTTTTTGAAGCTTAAAAGTCTAGTGGTATTCAATTATGATTTTTAAGTAATCAATAAAAATCTAATGGTATTCAATTAGGATTTTAAAATCATCAATATAAGTCTGATGGTATTCAATTAGGACTTTTAAAAGATAAGAAAAAATACGGTGGTATTAAAAAACTTGAATAGACACTTGAAAAGATAAACAAGGTTACTGCTTCTCATCTTCTTGATGGTTATTATCTCTTCACATGCTTGTTCTCATATATGCTATCATACCATTTTTTGTGTGTCACTATTTATATTATCTATGTTGCTTTGCTATGGGCACAAGTCTGCATACATACGTTTTTATTTTATACATCTTTTCACTCTTCTAATTTATCAATTAATAAAAAGTGTGGAATAGATAAAGAAAAAAAACCAATAAAAACTCACTCGTCTAGCAATTTTCATAAAAACCCAAGGAGAGCCTCTAGAACATGAAAAATAATCAAGGTTTGCATATAAATCAAGGTGCACACCTTTCGTATATCATCTAGCCATGTATGTAATTCATTAGTTTCAAGAGAAATTGATCTCTTGGAGTTGAACTGGGAAAGCCCATTTTGTATCTTTCTGTTGGCTAACTACAAAGTTAGCCATTCATGCAGTTGTGAAATTTTTTATTAGGTTGAAGACCTTGTATACGCATCCCATATCAATATAGGGAGTAAAATATCCATAAACATTTGAAGTCAACCCAATTTTTTTGGATGACAAAAAAAATTACAGTTGGCACTAGCCACACTTTGGTTTTATACAAAAATTATATCCACCTTATGTTATCTATAGATAAATTGATTCAAAGTAAGCCTTTGTAATTTGATTACACCCACGCCCACACCCTCCTTTCTCTTGATGTCAGCTGCTAAAACTCCTTAAAAAAATTAGAGACATTGATTAATGCTTAATTACAAGCATATATGAATTTTTTTTTTTGGCTTTTCATAATTTGACTTGCATGAAATGAACTATATGAATTTATCAAGTTGTATATTTTCTTTTGGCTGAAGTTTATCAAGTTATATATGCAATGGTATTTATTACATAATAATAAAAGTCTAATCTTTACTTTTGTTTGCTCAGATTGGTGTATCATTAAAAGAAGATTGAAGCATACTTTATTTGCTCAAGAGTATCCAAGTAACTAGTATAGACAAGATATAACAAGGTCTCTAAAAAAACCCTAGCTGCACTTTGGTCCACTTTCTCCTTGCTGACAACCAACCGCAAGAAAGCTAAGGAGGGAGGTGGCCACTACCCCTCCTCCCCTCCACTCATCTTCCCCTTTCCTCCTCATCTCCCTTTCTGTTTCTCCCATCTTTTCCCTTTCTCTTATCCTCACTTCTCCTTCCCTTCCCCTCTCCAGATAGTCTAGATCTATTTGGATATGGGTATGTCTATTTGTTTGTTTTATTTATTTATTGTTTTTGCAGTGTTCTATGTGGTTAGTGTTGTCTTTGTCTCGAACGACGACAGTAGTGATGTTGGATTATGTCTCTCTTGGAGAGTTGTGATGCCTGGTGACTGATGTTTTGTCTCTGTTTCAAAATCGGCGGCAACAACGACGAAGGTGGTAGTTGTTGGGATGTGGTGCTCTTCTCTACTCTGCGCCGACCAAAGAACTATGCTTAGTCATAGAAGGTTTTCTTTGTTCGGTTCTGAGTTGAAGTTGAATGCTTCCCAGGGTCCTTTTATTGTGTTTATGTGGTAACGCTGGATTGTGTCTCTCCCCTAGAGAGTTGTGATACCTGGTGTTTGATGTTTTGTCTTTGTTTTAACGGCAGCTGCAGCAACTACGCTGGTGGTAGTTGTTAGGATGTGGTCCTCTTCTTTACTCTACGTTGACCGAAGAACTATGCTTGGTCATAGGAGGTTTTCTTTGTCCGGTTCTAAGTTGAAGTGGAGTGTTTCTCATAGGTTCTTTTACTATTGTTTATGTGTTCCTCTTGCGTGTTCTCTCTTGATTTCTGCTATGGTATGCCTTGCAGTTTGTGTGAGTGCCAAAGGATTATGATTTTGCTCATAAAATGCTTCTTTTGACAGTTGAGATGTTCTGCGGTCCTCTCATGTGGGTCTACTATGTTGGTTTATAGTTGCGGCTCTCGTCGGAGGTCTATGCGTTAGTTTTCATTTTTGATTTGTTCTTTTATTATAATGGTCCAAAGTAACCTAAATTGGACTATCTTGCTAGTCAATGACATGTGTGGTACTCTTTCTTCCCCTGGGATTTGACCCATGAGATTGTCCTAGGAAGGTTTTAATGAGGCCGCTGTATCATGTCATTTTTAGTACGTCTTTGGTTCTATGAATGAATTCTCTTTCTCAAAAAAAAAAAAAAAAAAAAGCATCCTTACACATCACTAAAATTTAGGACTTTCTTTTTTTGCAAGTATGAATTTGTCCTAATGGCCTTTTCTCATGTGCTTATTTGGCTGTATCATTGTTGTCGTTTACTTGTTTATATGTTTGATGTAAAGTTGTGAGAAGTATGTGTGATATATGATATAGTAGTAAAAGAAGTTTTTCTTACATGTATGATGTAGTAAAATGAAGGATTCACAACAAGGAAATGACAAAGGTAAAGGCAAAAGTTCCAATAATTATGAACTTTGGACCAAAGAAGAAAGTGATTTCCTGTTAAAGCTATTGATTAATGGTATCAGTCGAGAATATCGTGATAATAATTTGTCTTTTATTTATTTATTTATTTGGTGTGGACAAATAATAATGGGTCAATATGTAAGTAAACAACAGAAAAAAGAAGCACTTTCTTGCTTAAATGAGAAGACTGTCTCTTAAAACGTATAATAATTATGTGAGCCGAATGAGATGATATAAGGTTTAGTTTGGGGTTACTGTGCTTTTAAAAAATAGCAGCTTATTTTTAAAATTTTCTGACTTTAGGTGTTTGGTAAAACAAGTGAAAGCCTTTTTTTTTTTTTCAAAATCACGGGTTAGTGGCAGTAGATTTGAGAAGCGGGTGGCGATGCGCTTTTAAAATTTGCTTCTTTTTGAAGCATGCGGAGCTTTTAATGAAACTTTCATAATCCCTATATTACCCTCATATGTTTTTAAAAAATTACATGTTTTTGCCATAATTTCCACTCCCCCAGAATTCACGCCTCCTCCATCTCCATTTTTAAAGCTTCCTTAGGTCAATTTTCAGAAAGAAAAGTTTGAGAAATTCTTCCAGAAAAGTGTTGTGATTCTTTAAAAATTTGTTTGCTAATCTGTGAAAGATTAGATGAAATCTACATCTATGTTTCTCTTTGAAGAAGGTGCTCTCTAGTCATTATTAATGTTAACACATATATCTTCCTCTTCTCTCAAAATAGTTCATAGTGTTGGTAGAATTTTGATTTTGGGCATAAACGACAAGTGGGTTTGTTTTGGTTTGGGGTTTTAGAGGTCGTCAAAGCCTTTGGCATGGTGAGAAGGTGGGAATTTCTTAGGGTAAGAGATGGGTTGGCAGGTGGGAGATGGGTGGCTTGTATCAGAGAAGCTCTAAACTTGCTCAAGCTAAAAGAGCAAAGGAGTTGTAGGGAAAGGGGACGAAGAAGAAGGGAGAAGAAATGAGAGGGAGGGTCGAGAGAAAAAGGGGCTTTGAAGGAAGGAATAGAGAGAGACAAGGATAGAGAACTAGAGACAGAGAGAAATCGAAATTGCAGGTGTTCGACTCTAAAATTGCAGTGCTCGACTTTGTGGCGTATGTATATACCTCCACAAACATGAATTTGTATGAAACTATTGCATTTGGGCATTTTTGGATTGGGGTTGCTTGTGTTGGAATTGTTTTTGATTGAAAACTTCAGGTGTCTATATAACAAGAATTTGTATGAAATCACAACAAATACAAGTTTTGTATCAAAGATTTTGGATGAGGAGTTGGTTTGGATAACGATAGCCAAAAGAAACGGGGCCTAGGAAGAAAGTTGAAAAGAGAAAGAAGAGAAGAAGAAAGAAAGAAAAAAAAAAGAGTAAAGGGCTTGGGAAGGAAGAAGAAAGCAAAAAGAAAAGAAAAAAGGGGCCTCGGAAGAAAGAAGAAAAGAGAAAGGAGGGAGGAGGGAAGAGGGAGAAAGAAAAAAGAAAAAGAAATGGGGCCTGGGAAGGAAGAAGAAAGGAGGAAGACACAAAAAATGGGGCCTGGAAGGAAGAAAGAGAGGAAGAAAGAAAGAAAAGGGAGAAAAAACTATATATTTTTCATTTTTTTATGATAATTTTAGCCTTCTAAAAAAAAATCATGGGGCCTTTATTGTCATTATACACGATCACCGTACTTTTTTAAAAAAATTTACCAAACAGTATGACGCTGCTTTTTATACTCATAGTACTTTGACAAATATAGATTACCAAATACTTTGCTGAAACTCTACAACTGTTTATTTTCGCAACACAACAGAAGCAGTTTTTTTTTAAAGCACAACAATTCCAAACTAGCCTAAGAAGTAGCATGACAAAATGACCAAAAGTGACTTTTTACGAATTTTTTTTTTCGTCTTTTTAAACTGTCAATTGGTTCGGTCAGAATTGACCGTCTGGAACCGTGAACAGGGCCGATCTAGGCCGGTTCGGTCGGTTCTTCAGTTTAGCGGGTAGATTTCCCAGCCCTACTTGTTGCTTACCGCGCCAAATCACACTATTCCTTCTTCATTCACGAACACCGACTGCAACCAAGAAGACCCTAACCCTTAAAAAAAAAGTAGACCCTAACAATTTTACGCGCGATCCTCTCCCTGTACAGTTGGGCCTGTAAAAAATGAGAAGTAAAAACGAGACTAAGCGTTCTAAAGAATCGTCATCAGGTATGTTTCTACGTTCCGAGAAAGTCGTTTTGTGTTTTCTTGTTTGGTTCTGTTTGGTTTTTTGTCTGGTTATCATTTACTTGAATTTGGGTTTTAATTGTGTTGTGGCATTCTTGAACTTGTAAATATTTCCCTTTTTTGGAAAAAAAAAATGTTTTAGTTAACGAACGAAGAAACGTTTAGATTAAAATGGATGTGTGAGTGTGCTTGATTTGAAGAGTGTATTGAGTTCTGCGGATTGATTTCGTTTTGTAGTGCCATTTGGTATTTATGTTTTCATATATATTCCTGTTTGTTTGGTTGCTGAGAACTTGAAGAGAAAGTGAAATTGAACATATTAATTTATCTTGGTGAGGTAGAATTGGATTAAACATTAGTGTCCACTTCACCAGATTCCGCAGCAGTTCTTGGCTTAGTTTAGTTGATGTAGTTTTTATTTGGAACAAATAGCAGAAGCCACTTAGAGTAATTTAATGGAAATCCCCAGTTTTGTGGAACCAAAGCTATTGTTGGTTTAAACTGTGCTTTGCTTAGGGAGTCTTAAAAAGTTGTGTCATTGATTGAAGTTAATACTTAATCTTGATTTCAGGAACTCTTGCTGACGTATCACTGGAGGCTGTAGGCAAACTTCTGAGGCGTTGCAATAAAACTGGGAGAAAAAAATTTGAGAATAGTCTACGTCAATGTGATTCAATTGGAAAGGTTTGCCCATTTATTTTTGTTATGAGCACACACGTATGTGAAAATTATTTTTTTGAAATTTGGAGGCTTTGTCTTATGTTGGTTGTATTTCAGCCAGAGAGTGGGGCAAAAAGAGACGAAGAAGATGTGGATTCAAGAGTCAGAGGGAATACTTTGGAAACTGCAGGTGGTAGTAAAGATGCAAAGAGAAAGGTCTCTTGGGAACAGAAAGTTGATCGGGGAAGCTTTCAGTGTGGTTTTATGGAGACTAGGGAAGAACTGGGTGACTCAGATTGGGAAGATGGCCCAGTTCCCATTTTAAATTCTGTGGGCGATCATGAAGTGACTATTGAATTAAATGAGACACCAGATTCTACAAGAAGGAAACGTATTCGTCGGGCTTCTGCAGAAGATAAGGTGAATTACAGATTTTCGTGTGGAATTTGACATGGCATTTTATTTCATTTTACCTTCCTTTTGTCATGACTCAATGCCAAAAGGGTTTGAAGTTCTCTGGTTTTCTTGCAGGAATTGGCTGAGCTTGTTCATAAGGTTCATTTACTTTGTTTACTTGCACGGGGAAGATTGATTGATAGAGCTTGTGATGATGCTCTTATTCAGGTAGGTTGGTTTTGGTAAATAGTGATCTTAATATTTGCAACATGAGATGTTGAATTTATCAAAGAAAATAAAAGATACCACTAACATTAAATGTATAGCTTGTGATGATGCTCTTCTGCAGGTCATTGTTTCTTGTATATTATGATAATTGTTGGCATTGTCATCATGATAATCCGAGCATCTCAAAAGTCCATTGTTACTTGTATTATTGTTTTTCATTTTACCATAACGTAACAGTGATAACACTAATTACAAAAATTGGGCCTTGTTTGCGGTCTTCTATTCTTAAAAGCTACCTATGTGGCAGGCTACTTTACTTTCTCTTCTTCCAGTAGACTTGCTGCATATATCAAAGGTTGCAAAACCTACTGTAAAGGATTTGCGTCCCCTAGTCTTTTGGGTATGGCTTTAATTTTACTTTATTTTCTTGCATTATACATCCTGACTTTGTTTGTAGATTAATGGAATACAACTGTTCTATCTTGTTTGATTTGTTCGCATCTAATTTGCAGTTTCAAAATAACTTCCGTGTTAGAAGTACAAGTGTGAGCAGATCATTTTATTCGCCTCTGACTTTTGCTCTTGAAACCCATGAAGGGACTCAAGAAGAGGTCAGTTTTTTTCAATATCATTTCACAAGGGTTTTTAAATTTGACTGAATTTCTTTGGATTCAATTATCTTTTGTAAACTGGTACCTATGAACTATTGGAGTCTGATAAAAAAGTTAGTCTACATTTATGACTGATATTTTTTTTATTATAATGGTTGCATTGTTTTCTGTAAGTTAATCAGTGCTCTAAGAATATCATTTTTGTTGCAGATTGCTGCGTTGTCTGTGGCACTCTTTAGAGCTTTAAATCTGACAACCCGGTATGATATCTGTTATGACAAAACTGGGAATATTGTATTGTCCTTGCTGATAACCAGTGCTTTTGAATATAATTTTCTTTTGTCTAAATTTTCAATGTGGTGATTTTTCTGGAGTAAAAAGAGAAAGAAAAAATAATTCTTATTGAAGACTTTCACCTTAAGGCTTCTTGCATGCTTCTTCAGCTTCTCCTCATTGAAAATTGGACTACAAAAAGTCCCCTAAGATTTCTAAGAATATTGCTGTCTGTTCTGTTGGTTTTTGAAATGAGGATGACCTTCTTTAAAAATGTCAAGTCAGTATAACTTACATTTCAAGAAGCTGATATATTTAGTGAAGTAGAATATCCTTGTACCCATCATTCCATTATAACATTTGCTAATTTGTTATAGAAAATTTCAATTTTGCTTTTCATATCTGATTTGTCACATAGAAGATTGCCTGGAGCAATCACTTAGAGTGCTATTGATTTCCTCGAAACTTTGTAGGAAGGCATAATTTGAGCTTTAGAGAGGAGTATTCTTGCACACTGGAATTTTGAAGTGAGGATATTGATGATCTAAGAAGTATAAAAATCTTAAATTTCTGGTTAATGACTTGATAGCACTAGATTTGCTCATACAAAGTATCAATACTCTAATTTTCACTCTTGTCTGTTGGTTGCTTGGCAGGTTCGTGTCCATTTTGGATGTTGCCTCCTTAAAACCAGATGCTGATAAGACTGAATATTCTAGTGAAGATGCAAGCAGATCAAGTAGGGGAATATTCAGTACTTCAACTCCAATGGTGGCTAGAAAACAGGATGTCTCTGTGTCTCTTGGTAAATCACCTTCATGTAATGAGAGAGACAATGTCTGTGGAACTTCTCAGATGGGTTCATGCAGAAGTAAGGGCTGCCACCCAACAAGTAACAACACTCAGCCCAAAGGTTCTTGTAATGCTTATGAGGTGAATGATAAAATGCTAGATACATTAGCTTGTGGGGCACATGATGATATCTCAGAAGCAGTCCTTAATAAGAAATCACAGGGATTAAAGAGGAGAGGGGATCTTGAGTTTGAAATGCAGTTGAAAATGGCACTTTCTGCTACAGCAGTTCCAACTGCAGATAGAGAAATGGGTTCGGGTGTGAATTACTTTAACGGTAATGAAAATTTCTCTTACTCAAAAAGAATGAAAAGAATTGTTAGTGAAGAATCACGAAACTCGTCCCAGAGTATCTCTACTGCAGTTGGATCAAGAAAAGTAGGTTCTCCTTTGTATTGGGCAGAAGTATACTGCGAGGGGGAAAACTTGACTGGAAAGTGGGTGCATATTGATGCTATTAATGCAATTATTGATGGAGAGCAGAATGTTGAAGCTCTAGCTGCAGCATGCAAAACGTCTTTGCGATATGCTGTTGCTTTTGCTGGGAATGGGGCTAAAGATGTGACTCGCAGGTTATTTCATTGTCTTTGTTTTTATCTATATTCACCATTACTATTATGCTATGCAGGTACTTTAATCTAGTTGTTGCGTATTTTTTTACACACTATCAACTTCCTACCAGCTTCGTGCTGCAAAAAGTGAGTCCATACCATGGGTTGCATATTGTCTAAATTCATTGTTCCTGAGCTGGGACCGATTCCAGATGCCATGGTAGTGTTTAGACATGCTTCAAGTTTCTTGATGCAATTCAGAATGCATAAGTGGACTAAATTAAAGGCCTGGTATGGTTATTTTGAGTTCATATGTAAAAAATCGTCCTTTCTTCTTTTAAACATCTGATCATCTCTGGTTGTGCACATCTGCGCCATAGGATGTGAACCCATGCTATTCACTCCGTAATGGTTGCAAAAAGAAAAGGCTCCTGGGGTATTATGATGTATCACTGAAAAAAAGGTGACCGAGGGTACTTGATTTGTTTTTGTCATTTGTTTACTAAACATGATTTCTATTTGACATCATAAATCACCAGAACCAATGGTCATCGTGTTGTATTATTTTTCTGGCTTTCTTTCTCCTCTATGTCTCTCTCTGTCTCCTCCTCTCCCTGAATGTATGTGTGTGTATGGCCTGCTCAGACACCAACACAACATATTAGACGGGAGAAAATTCTGAGGGGGCAACATTCTTCAATGTATGGGTATCTGATGCTTTTCTCATTGATTGATCAATTGTCAATTCAACCCATTTAAAGTAAATCTACAAGCAGTACAGACTGTTCTTATTGTTTGTTAGATTGGGAAATTCCTCAGGGTTACATCAAGAAGCTTCGAGATGTGTTGGATTGCCTCAAGGTTTGAAGATCTATTCATTGATTTGAATACTTTCTTATGCTCGTGTAGTCACAGGTTAAACCATTTTAACTCTTGAACTCCAGTTGACTCTTTCTCTGTGGAGTCGGCCACACCCTATGGGGTTTTGCGTACATCTTGCAGAGTGTATTGCGCCTTTTTAAAATGAATTCCAGACAACGGTCTTGTCTTTTTGTGTTGGAGCTGGCAGTTTTATTAAACGGTTCAGTTGATCATCCGCTTTAACTTCATTCCTGCGAAATTTGAGAGAGAATTCCTCAGAGATTGAAACTCTTTTCCTTCTCCCCTTGATTGCGTTCGCTCCACGGAGAGGAAGACCTAGAACAGTTCTCTAATGTTTTCTCTACCATTGTGCAACATCACCACCGTGACTTTGTTTGTAAATCTTCTCCAGTGACAATCACCACATGACTCACTTAGAGAAGTGCTTAGATAGTTCATAGAGTTTGGTTGATTGCGCTGTGAATTTCTGCTGTGAAGTCCCAAAGATTTCAGTTGAAATTTCTGTATATTTGTAATGTGTAAGGTTTTACGGTTTACCATAATCCCTATTTAAATTTTAATGGATTTATGCAGTACCAGGAAACTAAGGGTGGATGTAAGCAATAGGCCGAACTTCCTAAAGTTGCTCTTTTTCTTTGTTATGCATGCTGAATCGTGTTATTTTCTAGTTCTGAAGCTTGTTAGTATGCTTCACGTGCATTAGTTTTGATTTAATTTGTGCTGTTCATGCTCCCATTTTCGTGCATTTTATCTGGAGTTTTGAACGTGGTTTTGTAGAGTTTGAAATGGGGTTGACTGACTGGAATCCCAGTCAGGTCCGTCACATTTCCAGCCAACTGTTTAATTCACAATTTCTAAAATAATTATATTTTGATCCTAGTTACATTTGGATTTTTAACCACATTTTTTCCGATCAAAATCATATCCTGTAGGAGGCCCTTTATTTGTTAAATAGTGTAGATCATTAGTATTACAAATGCCCACCAATCGTAGCGATAATCGGGGTTGAAGCTGTGTGTGACTGAAGTTTATAATAGTGTAGGTCATTAGTAAATGCTTACCAATCGTTGCTATTGTTGGTGTTGGTGTTGTTATTGTTGTTATTATTATTGTTATTGTTGCTGTTGCTGTTGCTGTTGTTATTGTTCTTACTACTTTCAATCGTCCTCAATACCAACTTGGTCACCCTGCAGGTACTGTCTGAAGTGGTATCAGATAGCATCCCAACGAGTCAATTCAATATGGTGGGATGCGGTATTGGCACCATTGAGAGATTTCGAGGTGACAGCAACAAGCGGCAGCGTCCATTTGGAGAAAGAACACACTGGATCCTCATCGGGACATGAACAAGCTAAATCCTTAAACATCTCTGACAGAGAGGTGATTGCTACCAGAAACTCTCTCGAGGATATGGAGTTGGAAACTAAGGCATTAACTGAGCCTCTTCCAACTAATCAGCAGGTATAGTGAATTGATATTGTTACATTACAAGATGTAAGTTGCGTAGCTGCATGTTTTTTCATTGCTTGATCATTTGAACTTCCATACACAGGCCTATAAAAACCATCAACTTTATGCGATTGAAAAATGGCTTACCAAGGATCAGGTACTTCATCCGAAGGGCCCCATTGTGGGTTTTTGTTCAGGTCATCCAGTTTACCCTAGGACATGTGTGCAAACATTAAAGACAAGAGAAAGATGGCTACGGGAGGGGCTGCAAGTTAAAATCAATGAGCATCCTGTGAAGGTCTGGTTTGGTTGATAGTATTTGGAGCACTTCTTGATGCATTGACTCTATTCGGTTTATTGCTGTTCATTGTTGTTTACATATTTGCTCCCTCCCCTCCCATTTCGTTTCTTCAGGGGTTGAAACGTTCTTCAAAAGTCCACAAAGTACAGGACCCTGAATCTGATAATTATGTTGGGGGTAATTCAAAACGAACTATCGAACTTTATGGCAAGTGGCAACTTGAACCCTTGGATCTGCCTCATGCTGTTAATGGGATAGTGCCAAAGGTGAATTGCTTCTAAAGTTTCCGTGGATGTTCATTCATATTGGAAGTGTAGATGAGTTATGAATAAAGCATCATTTTCTTCTTCTGTTTCTATTTTCAATTTTTTTTCCCACTCTGCAAGCTAGTACTGCGCTTTTCCTTCCATTTGAAAAAATTGTATTTATATTTTCAGCATTCTACTGAGGTTAAAAATGCTGTTATTTAATCTATGTCTCTCTCTCTCTCTTTCTCCCCTCTTTTTAGCTCGAGAATGAATAATAGTAGTAGCTACTTCAGTAATAGTCAGTTTGGTTGTTCTTCAGTTCAAAATGGAGCTTCTTGTTACTGACAAATTCCATTTTTGATTCATAGAATGATCACGGTAATGTGGAAGTATGGTCTGAGAAGTGCCTTCCGCCAGGGACTGTTCACTTGAGGTTGCCAAGGGTGTTTTATGTTGCCAAGAGGCTGGAAATTGATTATGCTCCAGCCATGGTTGGTTTTGAATTCAAAAATGGTCAGTCATATCCTGTCTTTGACGGTATAGTAGTATGTGCAGAGTTCAGGGATGCAATAGTGGAGGTAAACTACATAGCTGCCTTGATAAATTTTTATTTTTCTTGTGATTCGGTTTTATTTGGTGCCTTTCATTATTCAAAGCTCCTGAATTGTACCTCAAACCTTCCCAATGGGAAGGTGTTTTATTTTGTTAAACTCTGAAGATGAATTGCTATTTGTCCATCAAAGTTTGTGAATTTTCCAATTGTCCGTTCTTGATTCAATTGCCAGCACATTTCACCAAGAGATCTTGACCAAGTTTTTGGGCCACTTGTTCTTTAGGCATATGCTGAGGAAGAGGAAAGAAGAGAGGCTACAGAAAAGAAAAGAAATGAAATGCAGGCTATTTCACGGTGGTATCAGCTTCTCTCTTCCATTGTAACTCGGCAAAGGTTAGAAAACCTCTATGGGGATTCCTCCTCATCTGTAGCATCAGTTAGCACCAAAAGTGTGAACAGTAAGTTAGATGTACAGGTTGATGGTAGTCCAAATGATGAGCAATCTCTTGCATGCCAGCAAGATGTGCATGAAAATAGGCCGGCTGGTCCATCAGCTGCCATGCCGGAAAACCATGAGCATGAATTCTTGACAGAAAACCAGAGTTTTGATGAGGACAACTTGGTGGTGACAAGGAGGTGTCATTGGGGATTCACGGTGCAAGTGGAAGAACTGTAGTATTTCCATATAAACAATCTTCTTGATTGAATTAAAATGATGATGCTGCTTGTCATTTAAGGACGTGGGCTGAGCTCGGAATGAAGAACGAACTTCCATGTGTTTTTGACGTTGTAAGTGCATTCTGGCACTAGTCATGGTGAATTTGATGAAATGTAAATGCAATAGAATAGTGATGTGAAAAATTTGAGGCTATCCTCGTGTTTATAGTTCAATTTTCTGTCGCACTTAACTTTTGCTTTTATTGCGTTTTGGGTAATCAGAGTTAAACAAAGGTTTACTAAGGGAGATGGATGTTTTATTACTTTACCTTCACGATTGTGTTCTTTTAGCATTTTCTTAGGACATCGGATCCTTAATTTATACAAGGCACCCATAATTTCATAAATAAATCAAACTTTTGGTAGATTTTTGGTTGAAGGAATATTCAGTTTACATCTCAATCCAAGTGGCTGAATGGCTGAGTTCTGGGGTACCAGCAATGGAGCAATCACAATGCACAACAAATGCCCAATGGTCCTCGGGAGTTATGAACGTTAAAAGTAGGATATCCATTATGAAACCTTAAATATATTTATTTCCAACTGAATTTGAACCCCACAGCAGAACAAGTTGAACAAAATCCTTCATCAATTATACACCACATTCAACGCAAAATATGGAGGGTTCCACGGTCCACCTTTAAGCCCCCACATGAAGTCACCATAGGACAAAAGGGCCTTCAAGAAAGAGACACACCAACAGATAAAGACCAAGGCACCATAAATATTAAAGATGGAGCAACCACTTTGCACAAAGTAACGGCCTTGTAAAAGAAAACACGTATTTTACGAGTTCTATTTTGTGCAAGGACTTGTCGTTCAAGTAGTTAAAAACATTTATTTTTGTACTGGAATTCTAACTTCGATCCCCTTCCCCACAATATCACTTGTATAAAAAAGAAAAAGAAAAAGATGCTCTGTTTGGTAAAAGATACTGAATTGAACCATATTTCAAACGACACTGAACTCAACTATATTAAACTACTCATTGCCAACATAATCATTAAACATCCTAATAAAAATACCCAACTTTCAAATAAACATTGAATAACCCAAATTAGCCTTCAGAAAGCACAGGCAAGCAACATGAAATTATGACCCCCCCCAAAAAAAAAAAGCTGAAATTTTGGCACAAGAATTATAAGATCACAACAACAATGAAATGAAATCCCAATCATATAATTAGTAGCAGTCATGTCATATCCCCTCTAAAAACTAGAAAAACCAACAGAGCCTCAAGCAACTGCATTACATTTTACAAGCTAGCGGTTAAGACATGACACAGCTAAACTAACAACACAACATCCAATTCTACAAAACACAGGGGGAGAGACACTAAAAGGGGTAATAAAAATCTATTGCTCAACACTAACTTCAGCACTCAACGAATCCTTCACTTTTGGAGGCCTACCCCTTGGCCTCCCGGGCATTGTATCTGTCACCGTGGCCGAGCCACTTAAGCCTCCGGTAGGCTTAGCCATCTTCCTTGGCCGCCCTCTTGGCTTCCCACTCCCTGAAGACACCTTAACCTTGGGAGGCTTTGGGGGCGCATTGGGGTCCTTAGGCGGGCGGCCCCTAGGCCTTGTTGGGCCCAACACCGCGTCTGGTGGCAGTGAATCCTTGGGTTTTGGTGGCCTTCCACGCCCCCGCCTCGGGGGTGCATTAGGATCCGGCTTGGTGTAGTTGTTTTTCCAGAATACCAGCTCCCCACTATCTTTCATTTTGTTCAGGTGGTGAGAGAGAAGTGAATTGTGGCCGGCTGGCAAATCCCATATGTTGATTCAATGAACTTTGATATTGAGGATTTGTTCGAGCCATTCTTTTCATTCAATGCTTCAATGGCCTTCAGAATCATCTGAAATACCACAACTGAAACATTTTACAACAACAAAACCAAAACGAAAAATCCCTTTTCTTCGTATTGAGAAAATGCTATTTGGATGAACTTAATGCCCAGAAATAGAAGGCTTTTCAGTCAGCATAATGCAGTTCAAGGGCCAAAAAAAACCATTGAATTTTTTTTTGGGTCCTGGTATATCAAATTATTGAACAAAGTAGCAGAACCCAAATCTATGAAACAATGTGAAATTTTAGGAAAATCCTAAAACTGTAGTCAGAATTTAGATGAAATAAATGGGTAACTTTTTTCAGGAATTTCCAATATTTTTTATTTTTCCTCAATAATTTACCCAAATAAATAAATAAAAACCAGGACAACAGGTAGAGGTATTCAGATCAGTAAAAGTTCATTTCTGATGAGGAGTTTGAAAATTAAATGGAACCAAGCGCTCCAAATTTTTTTTTTAAACATTATTTTGGAACCCATCTTAGTCTTCCTTTTTCATAACACAAAATCCAAAACTGTAAACTCGAATCCAAGGTCATGAAATATAAAGAAATTCAGCAGGAAAAAAAAACCCAATATTTGTTAGAAATGTGAGAAATAATGGCTGAACATGAAAAAAAAAAGAAGAAAAAAAAAGTTGTGAAGAGAAAATTATTTTAGTTTGAGATTTGGGCAGGAGAGAGAAGATGTACCTCAGGGTAAGGAGGGAGTGATAGAGGCTTATTAACCTCTTCAGTGGCCATTAAAATTGTTGCAGAGAAAGAGAATAAAATCTGTTTGAATTTGATGGCCTCAGAGTGTAAAGAGTACCCCACAAAGTAAGCACACACACCACACTCTCAGCTACAGCAGCAGCAGCAAACCCTCTGTTCAAATTTCAGATGGTAAAACTCTAAACTGTTGGAGATTTCGGCAGAAATTTGCAACTTGTAAGGATTTGAGAGCGAGATTTAAGCCAAAAGGATAAAGTAAACAATAAAATAATTTTTTCCATTTTGGTTCTTGAATGGACGGCTGGGAGTTATGGAGTGGAGGATGGAACGGTTGAGAGAGTCTGTCATGGGGGATCACACGGATCGTTGACGTGGCAGGTGATGGAACGACTGGTTGGAACTTGGAAGCTTCTAAATTCAATTATTTTTGTTAAATCTTTTTTTCTTACATACCAATATTCTTCCTACCCAAAAAAAAATATAATAAAAATTCTTGTTTTTAGTAAATCTTTTTTATACAAGCAATATTAGGGGAGAGGTGGTGTTTTCTCACACACAATGTTAAGGTGTCATCATTCGAGATCCAACTCTAATACCATTATGCCACAACCCAGCTTCACTAGAAGATATTGTCTGTTTTGGACCTGGGCCCACATGCTTTTGTTCATGAGCTCAAGCTTGTGCTATATTGCCCAAAAAACCTCTTGCTAGGAAGTTAAGTGCCTGTATCTTTCTCTCCCAGAGCAATATGGGATTGCTCATTGATCTTGCCCATTCTTGCCTTTAGGGCTCACAAGTCTTAGACTAGACTTTGTTGGCTCTTTTTTTTTTGGGTAATTTGCTTTGGCTCTCTTATTTATTTCTTCAATAACACAACTTTGAAAATCGCTACCCTAAATAGGATGTATAAAGGAAAATAAGTTGTAGCTCAAGTGTAAAGGTGTCATGATAAGTTGACACGACTCGTTTAAAATCATGCCACTAAGTAATTCAAGTCGTGCCGTGACGGCCCATTTAATTAATTGTGTCTTGTCGTGTCAACCCATTTACAAAAATTATTGAGCTCAACTTGATCCAAACTCAAGTCCACATTAAAACAAACCATGCTTGCCCAAGCCCGGACCACAAGCCCATTTAACTTTAATTACCTTTTTTTAACCAGAATTTTCTTTCAAGGCTTGTTATTAATATACTTCAATTTTATTTAGACCTTATATTAGGATATTTATGAATGAGCTCAATTTACAAATCTCATATTCTATGTACTATACCTGAACTCACTATCAAAAAAAGGTTAGGTTAGTTGACTATTTGCATTTGTAAGGGTCTTTTTATTTCTAGCAGCCTGACGAATAAGCTTGGGCTGTCGAAAAAGAGAAACATGTGTGAAATTGCCCATTGAGTCTGAGTTCAAGGATCAGACCTCAAGAGTATTTTGAAAGGGTAGCTGAGCCTTAGGAAACACTTTGGTATTCTTCACCAATGAAACCAACAGTCGCTTACAGATAAATTCTTGGTTTGGCATGAGAAGCTTGTGGCATGAGAAGCAAAATTGTCATGAGTTTAGCACTGAAGAGAAAACTAAGTGTTCCTAGGAGAAAGATGGGGTGTTAAGGTTGGAGAGAAATGATTAGGTTTGGTTGAGTATGAGGAAAAAGAGAGAAAAATGTGGCTTGAGTGTTTTTCTAGCAGCTTAACAAAGACTTTATCAAGTGTCAGAACAGCTTGCCAAAAGGGAAAACTAAGGAAAAATGATGGGCTGAGCACGAAATTGCTGGGTTTTGGGAGTAAGAGAGGAAGCTTGCTCTTTGATGTGGTTGATGCTTGTTGGGTAAAAGAGACCCCCTTTTATAGCCGCTAAAGGCTGACATTTTGCAAGAAACCCTAATGGATTTCTATTCAATTTGGCCAAGTCTTTCTCTTCCTTTCTCCCTTCATCCCTTCAATCATCCTATTTTGGTGAAATTTCCTTTGCCCATTTGCATAAAATTAGGGATTTTGGGTGCTCAAAGCCCTTTCCCACAGCTGCCTCAGAACTCCCATTTTCAGCTATTTCCTTCTTTTCCTTTCTTCCTTTTTTTTTTATGGCCAGGTTTGATGAGGGAAAGATAATGGGTATGCATGCTGGTTCAAAGGGTGATCTGCGCTCCAATATCCCTTGGTCATTTGGACGTTTTTGCTTGAAACTTGTTCCTCCCATGTGTTGGAGCTTCCCAACAGCTTTTCAAACTTTCCTTCATGGCTTTATTCTTCAGCCAAATGCTGGAGCTTTGCAACTATTCTATTGTAATTGTATGGGCCAAGTTGATTTATTGAGTAAGTGGACTTTCTTTATCAAATGTTTGGGTTTTTTGGTTGAGTCAATAGGCTATTTTGGTTGGGCTATTTTTCTTTGGAGTGATAGGCTATTCTTTTTCTCTTGTGCTTACCCACATGTTTGGGCCTATGAAATGGGCTTGAGTCCCGAGGCTCCCAAGCAACCCGGGACTTCCATTTCTCGGCCCATCAATGGGCCTTATGACAATTTATTACCATCCATACCACAACCCACTCAAGCAAGCCCCGGACATCTTGCGTGGCTTGGGCCCACTTAAACTTGTAGCGTGACATGATGCTTATTTGTTTGGCTTGGCATGTGTGCAAAGCGTATATGACAAACTTTCGAGTGCCCAAATCGGGTTTCTTCTTGATAAGGTATCGCATTGGACCGAGAATTTATTTGGGCTGAATCGTGAATTTTTTGAGTCTCAACAGCATTCTAGTAATTCTTCGAAGTTAGGTCACTATTTAGAATTTATATACTAAATTTATCACATATATAATTGTCAATAAGAAGAAAGACCACATAATTTATCGTATTAAATAACAATAAAATGTATGAAATTACAGTTGATATAATGAATGCAATAAATATACAACAACTATCATATCATGTGTTCAAAAACGTATGATCTGCTTTGAAATATCAACAACTATTCTGACTATAAAAAAAAAAACAATGACCAAAAAAAGAAGAAGAAAAAAAGTATAAACAACTATCCTTCCCATTATTCTGGAAATTAGAAAGCTTGCCAACAGTCTCCCGAGTATCAAATGGAGTTGGATTCCTCGAAGTATGAACAAAGCGGCTCACACAGCGGCTAGTATTGGCATGAAAGCGGTGGCGCAAGTTTGTTGGGCTGAAAGGCCACCACCGTCAAATCAAGGAGTGTTGGAACCAGATGGCCTTCCTGGACCACCAAACTAATGTTCTTATCTTTACTTTGTACAAAGTTAGCCTTTCCACTTGCTTGCTTTGGCTTAGTTTATAGATTCTGTTCGTGGCTCCTTTCAGAGCAACTCTAGCGGGAGGGGCTAGTTCGGTCAAGAGGCCCCTAATTCCATTTCTAGCTGCCAAGGCTTGCCAGGGCAAGCGTTGGGCTTCTCCAATTCGAGCAAGGCCCAAGGCAAGACTTGTCGGGCTTGTTGCTTGGATAAGATGACTTAATACTGACCTTATTGTGATGTCAACAGCCAATTTAAATAACAAAAAAATTGAAAAAAAAAACCAAAATTTTTAGAATTTTTTAATTTATAAATACCTAATCATATTCTTCACTTCTCACACCAAAACTTTATACAAATTCCTCTCCTCATATCTCATGTGAATAGTGGTTGCCCTTGGGTTGTCATGGCAATGGGTGGAAAACCTTCTAATTTCCATGCTCACAAAGGAGAAGTGAAAAGCTCTCACAAAAGGAGAGGTGAAAACTACACAAAGAATCCAAAGAGTCTCTGTGAATTATTCTAAACATAAAGAAACCGCAAAAAGGATGGTGGTGGAGTAAAGATCCGACGCTAAAACGCATGTGGAGATCTGACGTTGAAATGCAACAACATGTGATGGTTGGAGGAAAATCATAACAAAACAAAGACAAAGAGGGGAAACCCTCTGTCTTTGAAAATAGGGAAAAAGAAGAAGGGAGGAAATGAAGATAGGAGAGGGGAGGGAGAACAATGGCTTCCTCCCTCCTCAAAGTAAAAATGGCTTTAGGAGTGTTTTTTTATTATAGAGAGAATAGACTAGAGTTTCTCTACTTCACGAGATGCTTCAAAGTGTCTTATCTTGGCTTAATTGTTGTTTTCTGCATCTATTTTCTCTTGGTTGGTTATGTGACTTTGAAATAGGAATTTATTCCGAGAGTCCTAACATCTAGGAAAGACAAATATATATATATATATATATATATATATATAGCACTGAAAATTTTAATTAAATAAGAATAATATAATAAATTAACAATTTTTCATATTAATATATTTTTTTAAAATAAGAACATAGGTCTTATTTTTATACGACACAACTTCTCTTATTTTTTTTTAGTTGGATTCTCTTTCTTAATTCTAAAGGAAAAAAAAAAATCAATTGGCATACACTCACATGTGTGCCAAGGGGCTAGTCTTGATAATGCATCATATTTTTCTCTTAGTTGGTTGCATCTATTTCATATATATATAGTCCCATTTTATTAAGGTATTTCTCAAAATAATTTTATTTGAGGGACACCCTTTAGGGCGAACTACAATTTTATTTTCAACGATCCGAATCATCTATATTTTAAGTCTACATGCATATATATCATCCTTGTAAAAAAAAATTACACAAATTGAAAACCGTTTTGACATCTAATTGTGTCTCACAAAATCAATGAACACGGTTCTTCAAGAAAGTATTAAAGTTTTAATAATTTAATTTAGTGGTTAATGATATCTTATTCAAGTGATTTTTGTAGATATGATCTATGAATGACTATCTATAAAATAGATGGTTTAGATTAGTGAAATACGGAGTGGGCCGTATAAGAGTGTCCCTCAAATAAGCTTATTTAAAATATCCATAAATTGAAACTCTCTGTATATATATACACACACACACAAATTTTTTTTCAACAATCCAAACTATTTATTTTTCACATCTTCATTCATAGATCATCCTTGCAAAAAATAACGCGAATTGAAAATCATTAGGCATCTAAATGAGACCAACAAAATCAATGAATACGGTGCTTCAAGAAAGTACTTGAATTTCAATAATTTAATTGAGTGGTCAAATGATATCGGATTCAAATGAATTTTGTTTTGTTTTGCTTTGTTTTTGTTTTGTTTTTTGTTTTTGTTATCTAGAGATGATCTTTGAATGAATATATACAAAATAGATGGTTTGGATAAGAAATGTGGAATGTCCCTCAATAAAAGCTATATATATAGAGCTCAATTGTACGTCATAATCCAAACCATCTATTTTGTATATATTCATTCAAAGATCATCTCTACAAAAAATCACTTGAATCATTTGACCACTCAAATAAATTATTGAAATTCAAGTACTTTCTTGAAGCACTGTGTTTATTGAATTTTGTTGGTCTCAATTAGATGCCTTAATGATTTTCAATTTGCATATTTTTTGCAATGATCTCTAAATGAAGATGTGAAAAATAGATGGTTTCGATTGTTGAAAAAAATTTCATAGGGAGTCCTACAGGGTGTCCCTCAATAGAATATATATATATATATATATAGAGAGAGAGAGAGAGAGAGAGAGAGAGAGATCTCTAATTAATGGAGATATGTGAAGTTTTTCATTCTTTTTTTCAATCATAAAAATTAGGCTTAAATGTCAAAAGAGTCCCTATATTTTACCGTGTTGGCTAATTTAATTCATGTGTTTTCAATTTAGTCAATTTAGTCCTTTTGTTTAGAATAGTTATTCAATGTGGTCCAATCCATTAAATTTACATTATAAACCTTTTTTTTGTCTCTTAAAAACCGAAAACCCTTTTATTATTATTATGTTTTTTAAGAATTAACTTAAAAATATTGAAACTTCATTAAAAAATAGCAAAGGACAAAAAATGATCCTCTTCACCAATCCCGTCACAGCTCGTAAGCTACAATTTCTTCAGCTTTCTACAGCTTCTCCAAAGCCAACCCAATCCCAATCACCAGCTCCAATTCCAGATAAACAAAGACTTTCCAAACCCAATTATGCATTAGAATCCTCATTGCATCGGCCATATTTTGTATTGGCATCAACAGCTAGCTCAAAACCTTCCCCACAGCAAACCAAGATTGACAATTCATTCAAAGAAGGGAAATTGAGAATCCACAATTTTGTGTGTGATAGCATTTTGATGGTGGTGGTGGCTGCTAGGATGGGCAAGTAGGGGGAGGTAGCTGGGATTGGATGGTGGTGCCTTGTTTTTAAATTTTTAGTTTTTGTTTTTGGATCTCATGTTTATTTTTTTAGTGCTTATTTATATATTTTTAAATTCAATTCAATTATTATATTAGTTTTAAATTTTTTTTTAACATCAAATTAATGAATTGGATCACATTGGCTAACGGTGCTAAATACATGGACTAAATTGGCCAAATTAAAAACATAGGGTCTAAATTGGCCAACACAATTAAACATAAGAACTATTTTGACATTTAAGCCTAAAAATTAATAAAGCTGAAAAATAAGGTGGGTGAATAAATACATTTGGGGTGGCAATAGGAGGACTTAGAAACAAAACCGAGCTAAGTAATAAAAGATTTTTTTAAAAAAATAGAAGTGATATTCTAAATTATGAGAGGAGGGGATTTCTCACACACACTACCAAGGTGTCCATGACGGTTTGAATCTAAGACCACTGATTTGCAAATCAATGTTTTTTTTCACTCAGCTAGACCTTGTTGGCTTGAAAGATTCCTTTGTAATGCAAATTTTTTTTTGGTTGAAATTAAAACAACTGCCAAAACCAATGACAGACACTATAGTATAGGACCATATATGTTGTTTACAAAGACTCGTCCTGCTTTGAGTTGAAAAGGCTGATGATAATATGACAGGCAGATTAAGAGTTACACATCCTCTTCCCCCACCCAAAAATAAAAAAGAGCTAAGACAAAGCATGAGAAAATCAGAAGTAATTGCCTAACCAACAGACTCAGAATAATATGCTCCTCTTCACCATTCACCTGTGCCAGGTAACCGCAGTGATGAAGAGCTGCTGCAAAATTTTGGGCATGGCATTATTCTTACACCAAACCCAAGTGGAACAAACAATACTAGGAATCTCTCCCCTCCATTAAGAGATCTTCCCCTCATCCCACAATTTTTGTTCAACAGTATTTAAACAAAATGTGGATTCTTCATCACTCACATATCTGTTGCTGTAGACATTCTGATCACCAGGTGTGCAATCTGCAATCTGCAATCATCAAACTGATTTATTATTTTAGGGCCGTTGGATAACCATTTCAATTTTAGTTTTTAATTTTCATTTTTTGTGCTAAAGTATAGAGAAACAAGAGGGAGAATGGAAGTGAGAATGAGAGTGGAGATGAGATTTAGAGGGAAGATGAGAGGAGGATGGGAGGGAGGAGTAACAAAAGTGAAAACTAAAACTAAAAACTGAAATCTATTTGAAATTGTTTTCACTTTTGTTACTGACCCCACCCCCCCGCAGCGGCTCCAATCCTCTCTCTCAATCTCATACTCACTCCCATTATCACTCTCATTTTCCTCTATACACTAGCACAAAAAATGAAAACTAAAAACTAAAAACTAAAATTGAAATGGTTATCAAACCAGCCTTAACATTTTTGTTTTTGGAAGTGACAAAAATACATGCATGCTTTTTTATCCTAATCCTATAGATTAGAATGAATGTAGAAATTTAACTAAATTTATTTTATTTTTCTAACTAGGTTGTGTTATTTTATTTGTTAGTTGGTCCACTGTAAGTGCAAAACACCAAAAGTTTTGTCTGTTTAGAATTGATCTACTTGAATATGCTATATGTTATGGAGGGTTTTGGCTTGAGAAGAGCAGTCTTATGTGTTAGAGTGGTATGTGTGCCTCCAACCTTGTTTTAGTTCTTCGTAAATAGTAAAATTGAGTTGTGAACTTTGTGAATATTTTTCTCCAAATTAATTTTTGCTGTACAAAGTTGGAATCAGAATCTGTACCTCTTAGCTTCTCATTGTATCAATCAAGTGCAACTTCACCCTCAGGATCATTCAGGTTCTTTACGCGGAGTTCAACGACCCTCAAATCCTTGAGATGTTGCAGGATCTCTTGGAGAAGATCCACTCCCTTGTCACCCTTCTTTATGGAGCCCATACAATGCTTTAGAAACTCCCTGTCTGCTTCAAGAGCTTGTAGCCTCTCATAAACATGATCCACCTCCTCTTCAATGGCTATTTTGTTATCATGCAATTCAAAACTGGTAAATGAATTCTGCATTCCAGTAGATTCAGATTCAGCTTGTTCTTCATGCATCAACCCTTCCTCAGTTTCATTGTCAGTTGCATCCAAAAGTGGAAGAAGCCTCTTTGCCATGGAACCCAACGTTTGTCTCTCAGGATGGTGTTGATCCTTAGAAAATCCATTCGATACCCCATTTTCTTCTGGACTACTAAAATCATGATTCTCTTCAAAGTCTTTGACACTACACGTTGAGGAATGCTCAATTGATTTAACATCCTCGGAGAATTCCTCATTTTCACCCAATGTGATTAGCTTCTCCTCCAATGCTTTGAGCTGATCAAGAATGGACAGCCTCTCTTCCTCGAAGCCTGCTAGTGATTCATCAAGAACACTCATATTTTTAACACAATCCAAAGCTATTTCTTCCAAACTTAGAGCTGCATCATCTGTAGTATTGTGGTTACTGCTTTCTTGTTGGCCACCGAAGCCACTATCTTCATCCCTTGCTTGAGAATTAAGATCAATCGATAGGGCATCACTATCCCATGAATGGCTGCAAGAAGCAGAAGAGTTTCTACTTCTTACACTTCCATATTTAATTCTGCTCACAGTCCTCATCTTCTCTTTTTCCTCATAATCTAGGACTTTCTTTTGATAAACTTCCACTTCTTTCTCTAGTTCTTGCTTTTCCTTCTCCTTTTTGTTCATCAACTCATTCAAAAGTTGTAAGGCATCCTGATCATACTCAGATTGTTCTTCCATCATCCTCTGGTATTGCAATGCCTCCATTTGCATTGCTGCCTTCTCTTCCTGAAGCCTTGTTATCATAGCCATAGTCTGGTTGGCAGCAATTGCAGACGCACTCCTCTCTTCCTCTAGTTCTGCATATAAAGAACTTAAAGCTTTACGTTCAGCTGTCAGTGCTGCTTTGAGCCGTCCAATGGTTGCAACAGGATCCCCAGCTTCCATCTCACTTACCACACTTCCATCTAAATACTCTTCTACTGCTGATTCCTTTTTTTCATCTAGTTTCTTGTGCAAGTAACCAAGACTGTTTACAGAAGTTGGTGTGGCAGGAAAATTCTCTTCCTCTGGTTCATTAGGCTCTGAACACATGCATGAATGATTTATTTCTTCTTGAGCCTTTTCAAGCATACTTGTTTCCTCTTGCAATGTAGCTCTTTCTTCATGCCATATACCTGTCAAAACAAAATATATTTTAAAAGCCAGCTCTTGATAATTACACTACTTACAGTACTATGTGTTCCCTCAAATGGATTTTTGTCTGTAGGTAGAGGTAAGAATGAACTTGAGATTTACCATTATCATTCTGAGCCAAGAATGTGTCAGGTACATTGGGAATTTCGAAGCATGGCGATGAAGAACCTTCTCGAGCTTGAGGCTGATCAGTTGCATGGTCAGACACTTCCATATTTGCCAAACTTCTTGATAGAACGTGATCAACAAAAGTACTTTCTTCTTCAGATGCTGCTTTCATTAAGAAACATAGTTAGAATAGGCCATCATGGTCCGGGAAGAGAAATAGATTGCAGTGAATAAATGTCATGAATAATTGCAATTTCTCTGTACCTGGTGGATCATTTGGTTCCTTCTTATCCGGCTCTTCAATGTGAACAAATAATTTTTGACCTCCTGGAGCAGTGACAACTTGATCAGATGGCATGCCAACCAAATCTTGTTTTCCCTCTTCTGCATCTACAACAGAAGAATTATCACTAAAACCCCTGGCCTTCTCCAGGCTTTCAAGATCCCCATTACTTGTCTTCAGTGAACTCTTGTTTATCATGAACAATGCTGCTTCTCCCGAGAATTGATGTCGCGATCCAATACTTGGCTCAGAATCAAAACGTCCTTCGTGATGATCATGCTCTCTCACATCTTCCTCTTTTGCATTGCGGATTCCTTGGTCTATTCTTGTTGAAAAATCAATCAACTCAATGGGAATCAACCGATGATTGAGAGCACAAACCATACCATTTTCGGAAGGCAGGGGTATAATTTCAAGAGAGTAATCTTCTCCAAAGCAACACTGGATGGTAGTAGCACTAGCATCAGAGGATTGATGGACAAGCTTCATGCTGTTAAAATCTGACCGTATAATGTCACGAGAACCTGCTTTGTTATTTGCATTCGCGTCCGTTTCATGACATAGAAACGTCGATCTAGACCTTGGACAATCTTCCCCTGCATTGCCTCTGAAGCTAGAACTACAAACATCAGATGAGAATTGATGTTCATCTGCCACTCTATCATCCTCATGTTCTTCATTAGTTGTTTCCATCTCATAGCCATTGTCACTGTGGGTTGACAGGCTATCAGGTTTGATTGTGCCTTGGTATTCTATAGTTGAATTTCCTTTCTTGGCATACTCCAAGGAACCCCAAGACGGCTCAAACGGCGAAGAAGGAGAGTAGAACTTGCTGTTCAAGCTCTCACTGCAGCAAGAACATACACAAGGTAATTTCTCTTCTTTTTCAAGCTTGTTCTCACTCAACCACGAAACGAAAGCCATACTTGTTGGCATTCCAGTAGAATTTCCTCTAATATTTGGTTGAGAAGCCAAGCAGTTGCCACACATATTATGTGATTTGGCCAGTTTTTTATGATTCAAACAGTAGCACATGTATGATATCTCAGTGGCATGACTCTCACATACATCATCTGCGTAAGACTTTGAGCTCTTGCCTCGTTCCAAGATGTGCTCAATTCTACAAGTACACAATGGGCAAGGTGGTTTGAGGCCAAAGTACTTGGAAAATTTTGTGATCAAGTAACTGAACAAAGAGTTGAGGAGGAGGAGCGTTATCAAAGTCCATTCAAGGACAGCATACACTAGAATTACAATGAACTTGGGAACGCTTCTATGCAACCTGGTTGCAAACTTGTTGGGAGCCATGGATGTAGAGAGAGAGAGAGAGAGAGAGAGAGAGAGAGAGAGAGAGGAATGCTTTTCAAGTTTAGACAGAACAAGACTTAGCTGTTTCAAGAGAAGCAGAGATGCTTCCCAGTTTGTTGTACATTGTTTTAACAGTAGTATATTATAATGTACATGCCAAATATTGTCTTGGGAAGAACGTGGTAACATTGGTTAGAGACCTTTTTTAACTTTTTTTAATTAATGGGAGAATTGAATTCGACTTGAAACCTCTTCCAACTTTAATAAGAGAAATACCACTAAACAAAGAGGTAATTGGTTCTGAATGTTTGTTAAAACTGTATTACCGCTGTATACGGATGTACATGCTATATCTAATACTCATAATCAGACCCCCCTGCACCTCCAATTTAAGCTTTCAAGTTTCAAGTGATGATCACTAAATTCAAATTATTCTATAATAGTTTTCTTAGTTTTCAACTTGTTAATTATACTTAGATATAACACTAATATAAACTATATGCTACTTGGGATTCTTATATTGAAATTAAAGTGACAGGCAGGGAATGATGAAACATGGGTTGTCAACAGTGGCAGGCATGATGGAAAAGCTATGAAGAAAGAAAAAGGTTAGTGGAAAAAAAGGGCAGGGAGTGGATCAAATTGGGGATTCTGACAGTGATTGAAGAGCCTTTGTATGAATAAAGTTGGTTAATAATGTTTGTGGGTTATGGTCTCCCTCCCTGCTTTTGCTCCCTGGCGGGCCTCTATGCTCCTTTAACTTTTGAAAAGCTCACTCATGGGTCTTGAGGCACCTAAGAAATATAATCAAAGATTCTAACTAAAGCATACCAAACCAATGCTTTTTTGAAATATTTAAGGGTACTATTACAAAAACAAAACAAAGCCCATAAATACTTTTTGTTTTTTAAGTGAAAAAGAAAAAGTCAGAGTTACCAAACACCCCCAATAAAGGCCAGCGGGGTCTAACCCAATGAAAAATAGCATCGACTTCCAAACCATTGGTCTTAGATTCGAACCCCATAACATCTTAACAGTGTATGTGTGAGAAAACCAACCTCTCTCTTCCTAACTTTGACAACCAAAAAACATAAAAAAGAATAGTGTTTAACAAGAACTAAAAAAATAGTAGCCCCACATGCGTTTAAATTGCTCATGCAAATTCCAATCACAAAGGCAAACATTGGATAATGGTGTGAACTTAGACAGATGACAGACTAAAGTTGGGAGGGACTAAAATGATGTTATGGGGTCGTCTAGTCTCTTGAATTAAAATCTGTCGAGATGCAATTCATGTGCAACTCACCAATATTAAGTGGACCCTGATGATGATCGCTTCTTGTATTTCAGTTTCTAGAACAGATATGGTTCAATTTGGTAGCATGTTGTAAAAACGGAATTTTAACCTATAACCAAACTAACTGGCACCAATAAAATGATTGAAACAAATTTTCCTTTATCATGGTTCAAGCATTTGCAAACCAGTCATCTGCCGTAGTTAATCAAATCAGTTATTGAACTTGACTATCATTCGACACAAACCAAAACAAAGCGATTCGAATATGACTCGATAACATTATAGGATTTGTAACTAATCACCATGTCCCAAGTTTGAATCCCGTAGATTATCAAAGCATGGTTTTTGCAAATGATTTGACATATATTTCAATAATAACAAAAAATCTAGCCTTTTATTTACAGAATTTTGATCACTTTATGGTAATTAGTAAGGGTCTATATCCTACAACTAATTTTTAACCCTCCATGTGAATACCTACACTACAGTTGTCTTAATACGTCAATCTGTATCTTCATTGTCATCAGCTTCTTTGGTTTCCCATTCTTCAATGGGGTTTTGGTTCATCGTAAACCTCCAGCTATCTCCTTCCTCTATCTCCCATTGTCTCTTAAGTTCAAAGATTGCTTTAGAGGCAGCGGCAGCAATTGCCGGATTGCTATCCTCCGCGAGTCTCTGCAAGGAAAATGATAGACGTAAGTTTCTGGCATCATTATGGCAAAGAATGATGATTACCATTATGTAATGACCAAGTAACCTGTAGTGCTCCCATTCCTGCATTTCCAAGAGTCCACATCGATGGGGCTGCAGCCAAGGCATTGGCTAAGGCTTTCCTATACAACAAAAAACAAACCGGGAAGAGTGGATGATATACAATACAAGTAATGTTAGAGTAAAGAGCAATGAGGGATTTAAAATTCATAATTCCCATGTCACTAAATCTTTAGAATTTGAGAGGTTTCTTTTTACCCTCTTCTTCTATGATACAAGAGGTTTCATGAGCCTTGTCCATGCTCGTTGGTTGGAAGACTAAAGCATATTACATTTGGCTTTGTACTTTGACATCTTTGTTTCAGAACCATAAAGACCAAACTCATAGCTTAAGAGGGGGCCAACATTGTTTTCGGGGACTATAAGATACAGAACTAATGCTTGCATCACTTACCTGGTATTGACATCAGGAGAATTTGAACACTCTGCCAATAACGATACACTACTTTTACCATCCATTGCGTCGAGATCAATAAGAGTTGCAATTAACAGCTCAAGCTGCTCCAGATACAAAAGATTAGTTAAAAGAAGGACCCCACAACCAAACTAACATTAATTGCTCGACCAGATTAGGAACGTAAATACATAGAGATATGAACCTCTTCAGGATCAGTATAGTCAATTCCATCAGCTTCAGAGAGAGCAGATGCCATACTCCAGTAAGCTTCCTGTACACCATTTATATGATTATCAATGTCCTGAATCGCAAGAAAGTGAGGAAGAAAGAGAACTCGAGATAGCCAGGAAATAGGGACCTGAATTGCAGTAATGCGATCAGTAGATACTTCACCAAAAGGGAAATCAAGACTTTTGCCATTCTTTTCAAGCATTATGCGCCCCAGCATGTCATTTTCTGATACAATACCATTTTCGCTATGCAGAGGACTGCATATGAGTATGTCAGATATTATGTTTCAAAGGTAGATACACAACTAATTGAGGAGATCAAAGATCAAATGAATAAGGAAGTTAACAATCACAAAAGAAACTTACAAATTGTACATTTTGCTCACCATCCGGTCATGAATATTTTTGACAAACTGCAAAACAATATGAAAAAGGATCAGAGACCATGGAAAACTATAGCTGGACATGATTAACTAGGAAGATGATCTCCAACAAGTATCCTTGCAGAGTATCGCAAAGCAAATGAAGTTCACCTCCAAAGCCATTAGGGCATCTTCCATTGCACGTTGTTTGGCACGGAA
Organism: Prunus mume; assembly: GCF_029339155.1. Classification (NCBI taxonomy): domain Eukaryota; kingdom Viridiplantae; phylum Streptophyta; class Magnoliopsida; order Rosales; family Rosaceae; genus Prunus; species Prunus mume. The sequence continues at coordinate 26,487,645 of NC_142701.1, read as the reverse complement.
GTCAGCACGGCGCAAATCAGCCTAAAATGAATCAAAATACAGCATCAAGAATGTGTACTTTAGTGCATTAGTGCAGTTTTAACTGATTCATCAAGACAACATCAAGCAGACCACTGTTTTCACCGTATATGTTGTCTACTCATTGTAAATACACTATTTTATGAAGTTCACATGGTTAATTGATGCAGTATTGTATTATTTAGATTTCTTTAAAGTTTTATTCAAAATTTCTATGTTTTAAGAACATACTACATTGCAACAAACAACAGATAGAACCGAACTATTTTTTTGTCTCTGCTTTTTTAATGTACCTCTAAGGCTCCGTCACTCCAATGCTTATCAGCGGCAGTTTTCAATCTAGACTCTGCTTTGTCTTTTAAGATCTGTGGAGGATGGTTAGTTATCAAATATTAAGTGAAAGCCAGGTAAAAAGTGTCTTCACCTCCAAGACAAACAAATAAAATTTTGACCCCCCAAAAAAAAAAAACAAATGAAACACAAACCATAGCAATATGATGAAGGCGCTCAGCTTTCTTCTTCACATTACGGTCAATTTTCTCTGTATCCTCTCGTGCTCGAGCTACAGAGCAGAGGGTCAGGATAAGGAAATCAAAAGAATGGAACCAAACACCATATTCATTCTACAGTTTTTGTAATTCAATAAAGAATAAATTCATTCTAGGCAACCAAAAGAATGAGAAAGATGGCTGCATGTTAGGCAACCAAAAGAATGGAACCAAACACCATATTCATTCTACATTTTTGTAATTCAATAAAGAATAAATTCATGTAAGTGCATTCAAGAATAAATATAATTTTTAAAGCTGCTATAGAAAAGCTCTGCACTGAACAAAAAGGTGAAAGAATTTTACCATTAAGCTTAAGAAACCCGGACCCAAGAATAGCAACATCTTGACGTGCACGGGCATCCAACCTCATTATGCCACTGACAAGAAGTGGCAAAACATGAGCAGTGATCTATATGTATGAACATTTCAATTTATTTCAAACCACGAATTAGATGACTATCTTGATAAATTAACAAAAACTACCACATGCAAGTTGCAACTGCATGTTTACATCTTTTTTCTCTTGTAAACCATGCTCAACCTGACTTTATAATGCATAATCTACAGAAAAAAGCCAGAAACATGGTGTTACAAATTTTGCACACAGGTCCTAAGTACTTTTAAGATTCCTAAAACTAATTGTAATTTGACAATGCAAGATTAGTTCTTGAAAATAAACAATAAAGACCAAGAAAGGTGGATTTATGATCAATTTGCAATCTCCTCTAGGGGGACAAAAAGCAGTTTATGGAAAATTACCGAGAAAGCAGAATAATGTCATTGCGAGCCCTCTCATTTACAAACTTGGCATCATTGCAAACAAATTTACAAGCTTCAGCTAAACTGGAGTGAGTAGTTCTCTCAGAAAAGACTGGATGCTCATCTTCCTCATCCCCACTCTGTGAACTAGTACATAACAGGAGTTCTTTCAAAGATATTGCAAAAGAAAATGGCAGTGTTTACAAACTTCATGCATTAATTTGTTCAAGTTGAGAAACAGACTAATTTGGTCAAGTTGAAGATATAACTATAGAAAACCCTGAAAGAAGATGAAATAAATCATTATTAAAAATTTAGAGACAGTAATAAATGAGGAACAAACTGGAGAACACAAGACATCAAACATATTCATGAAGTACCTCCTTCTGATAAGTGAAAAAACAACAATTCAAACTCAAATTTGTATTAATAAAAGAGAGCGAACTAATTGTAGGTACAGTTATAATTGACAAGGGAGTAAAAGGAAGAGGAAATCAATTAGAGTGGCACATAACAAATAGATGTATTTCAGGAAAGTGGAAGCTTGGTCAATTAAAAAGCAGGTACACATACCATCAAGGGAAGAAACTAAGAGGAGAAATTTATTAAATGACAGCCATGGTAAAAGATGAGGGTCAATGTGGCCTAACTGATCCTCAGTAATTCAAGTAACATCAATATCAGGATAATTCCAAGATAGCAGTTACAACCCCATTTGAGAAGGTGATGTAAAGTGCTATAGTCCAAGATATCCAAGATAGCGTAAAAAGCTAATGGAAAATGCTATAGTCCCATGGGAAATGTTAAAATTTCGTGGGGATACCGAAATTGTATCTGGTTCTGAACAGCCCCCTCCAGACTCACAATGTGATAGGCTGAAGCTTCAAGAATCTTCCAAGAAGAAACTGGACACTCAAACTGGTGTGCAACTTTGGGAAGTTAGGCATCCTTATCTTCTCCTTCTTCTGATAATCTAGGTATTTCTTTTGAAATATTTCCAATTCTTTCTTTACTTCTTTCACTTCCTTCTCTCTCTTGTTCATCAGCTTTGTTCAAAAGTTAAAGGCTTTCTGGTCTTACTCACATTGTTCTTCCAACATCCTTTGTATCGCAATGCCACCATTTGTATTGCTGCCTTCACATCTTGAAGCCTTGTAATCATAATCAGAGTCTGGTTGCCAGACTCACACCTTTCTTCCTAGTTCTGCATATAAATCACTTAAAGCTTTGCGGTGGCTGCTTTAAGCTGTTCAATTGTTGTGACAGGATCTCCACCATCCATCTCACTTACTACACTTCCATCTAAATACTCCTTTGGCCCTGATTCCCTATATCAGAGAAAAAGTTTCTAGAGCAAGTTATGGCTTGTCTACAGAAGTAGGTATCACAGGAAACTTTCCCTCTGGTTCTTTATGTTCTAATTTAAATTTTTTTCTGACCTCGACCCAATTATCTGAAGATCTAGATGAAGGGAATGCACATGCACTTGACCTTAGTTTGAGGGAAGTGAAAGCTGCCTAGAGGGTGAGGCCCCTGCCACTAGATATATATACAGTACTGTACTTGTTCATCTGATTCTCCTCTTCCTGTTAAACAAATCCTCCTTGTGGTACATTTACATAATCTTCAAGCCTTATAAAGAGTTATATCCTCCAGTCTTGTCTTGATAGAATCCCTATGAGTGATTAACCCTCTCTACTTCCAAGTGTTTATTTCTTACTCTAAAAACTAAGCAAGTAAACTTGGTGTGCGAAGGAAAAGTTTGATCTATAGAGCTAGATGTGGCTCCTATTGAGATTAGAATAAAAAAACTCATTATATCAATCAACCCAGTAGCCAGGAGAATCTATTCCTACGTCTGTAACTTCTTGTTTGCTCATGTACTGTTTCTCTCTTCTCTTTGGCAGCCAGATGGAGACATATAAATTGCACTTTAATACCTTCTATGTTTCAGATACAAACCCCAAGCTTCATGTGAAAAATTACCAGGGATCATAAATCTCTACACATCTACAACTGTGTAAGAAATTCACAAGTTCCCATTTGCCAGTAAAAGTTGAAAACAGTAAAATCCTAAGCCAATTGACAGGTTGATACATAAAAAAGGCTAGCACTACAAACAAACAATTTGTTATATGCACTAGCTATGTTTATCAAATAAAAATTGCAGAACAGCTGCATCATTCTTTTAAGTAAATTATTACTCCCTTTGTCCTCCTATCATTAATGTTTGCTCCAAATACACAGAATAATATCTATTTCAAAAAGGTAAATTCACAGAGTGTCAGAAACATAAAAGCTGTTTCTAAAAGTCATAGATAGTTAAAGAAAGGCATGTTTGAGATTCCTGAAACGTAGAAAACATAAATGCAGATTTTGATAAATAAATAAATTTAAAGTATCCTTGTAATGAAAGAAAGGGAGGGAGGGAGAAGGAGGGAGGGAGAGAGAGAGAGATGTAAAAATATTCTTGATCAGGTGTATGTGTCTGGTAAATGAAATTTATATTAATTTCTAACTGATTCTTACCTAGTCTCCCCTGCAGGATCACCGTAAGTTATAATTGGTTCTTTTGCTTTGGTATTATGAGTTCCTCTTGACAGATATAAGACAGTAGATCTCTGAGAGTCAGTGAAACTAACAGGTTTACCCAATATACGCCACAAACCATCATTAGAAAAGATCATTTTATCTTTCAACAGACGTCCATAGTTTAGCTGCCTCAGTTCAACCCCTTGACTTGGACAATGAAGGTTATTTCGTTGCATTGACATGGCATAAGAGTTTAAGATTCCATATGAGTTAGGAATGGTTTTTGTATTAGTCACCGCAGGACAGCTTAAAACCTTGTCTGCAGTAAGTGCCATGGGCAGGATCAACACAACGATGAAGTGAAACTAGCCAGAATTTCCCTCACAAAAGCTTAAAGCTTCAGCAAAGACAGAGAAACGAAACAACAAAGTGTTATATTCTCATTTAACATAAAATAACTTATGAAAAATTACTACTGCACTAAACACAAAATTTTATTGTACCAAAAAATCCTTTTTAAAACAAAGTAAGTTTTTACAAACATCAAATACACACTATTTCATTTAGCCTTCAGTCAGGACACTAAGTCCCCTATATCTGCACTCTAACATGTAAATGAAGACCATATTTCCTTGAGAATCCATTTAACTCATAGGCACATCTTTTTCACCACAAGAAATTCATAACTTTTGGCTAGAGATATGATTGGGTTCAGAATATTTCACCAACATAATCCTTAGAGCCAACCAATAAGTTTCATGTCCAGTGTTTCTTATTAGGGTTCCAGAATCAGTGAACTTGAAAATGTTCAGTGTTCAAATTCCCTTAACTATGAGGTTGGAGTGCTTCTGCTCTATTCCAAAATCATGTTGTGAACATAAATAAATTTTCTCTTTTTTTTCTTCTTTCAATTCTTCCAATTCCAAAATCATATTGCAGTTCAAATCAGTGTTCAAATTCCCTTTGGCCGACATCATAGGATGCCCACATCCATAATTATCTCTTCTTCCATTTATCCACACTTGACGGTCTTGGTAGTTTTCTCAGGAAGTAGTACAGTTAGTTCTTGGCAACAACAGGTCTATTTTGTTCTTTCACTTGTAATGGAGAAAGCTGTTGTTGTCAGTTAGAATTCAATTAATCAGGAAGTGATCTATTTTGATAGTATTAAAGGTGTTACATAAGCTGGATGAAAATTATTAATTTCCACTTCACTTTCTGGATAAGATTGTGCTAAACAACTCTAGAATGTTTAGATATTCCATTTGCCTATTACGTACAGCTAACGGGTAAAGCTTAAACTTTGATGCAGGTGCGGGTAAGTTATATAAATAAATAAAAATTGATAGCTTATGGAAAACTAACATAGTTTACCGCAACATTTCAGTTTAAATTTTTATGTCATTAATGTAGACGCATTCCTGCATAATTATTTTGCCATGATCATAAAACAAACGCATAATTGTAAATGCAAACTTGACCCTGCATATAGTGATGACGAAATCCCACTAAACCAAAGCTTAAAATTGAAAATTAAAGAAAACCCACAAAAGAATTTGCAGAATAATGACATGAAAACAGTTCAAAGTCAGTGAAGCAAGCAAGAAATGCAAGGAAACTAACCTGCAGAAAGCAGCACTGACTTTCCAGAGAGAGAGAGAGAGAGAGAGAGAGAGAAGTGAGTAAAGCAGCCAAATTTGTAGTCACGGAGGAGGCAGAATGTCAAGGGAATTGAAAGGAGAAATTGCAACCACAAGCAATGGTTGTGGCCCCAGAAATGCCAACGCAAACGTACAAGAACAAGGAATTATAATGAGAAAGAGCAACATATGTATGTATGCACTAGCCACTCCGGAAGCTCATGTGGGGGGGTTTAGAATTAAAATAGATAATGAATAGTTGTATTCCATAAAAATAAGATTCATTATCTAATTTAATTTTAATTTTTTAATATAAAAAAGTATGAATTTATCATATTATTCTTATTTAATTAATAATTTTAATTCTTAATATTTACATTAATCAAGAGTATTTTCTAATGTTTTAAACATCTTTTACTTTATATATAGAGAGAAGATGTATGGATGAAGGTATGATTTTTGGCATCCACTGCAGTCTCTCTCTCCCTCTATTTATTTTATTTTTTGACTTTGCCTACTGTGTGCCGGATGTTATGGATTGGGCTTACCACAACTGCAGAAACTCTTCGCTAAATGACAGAAAACCTAATCCATTGTGGATAAATGTAAAACCATTTGTTTTGGCTATTTCTCAAAACAAGAAATAAAAAATGGCGTGTATACTAGAGCATGTTCGAGGTAGATGTCGCAAAAAATTAAATTTTAATATAGATTTTTACTCTATATTCATGATGGTCTAGTGGTAATTTGGTATTTTGTAAAATTGTTGATTAGACTCGAAATGTTAGATATTGTATTACTTTATTAAAATTGTTGATTAAACAAATGAGACTCATATGATAAATAAAACTGTAAAAATAATAAATAATAGAGGGGCTTAAAGTTTTTTTTAAAAAAAAACCATTAGAATAAGATTTGACATCAAATTTTATGAGATTTTTATTTTGAAATTATCTTTCTCTTATTGTCTTCACATCTATGTAGGAATTGACTACTCAAAGCCCAAAAAGTTCAGAGGCCAAAATGTGCTCCAAGCCCAACACATCCCATGCTCATAAGGAAAGTTCAACGTAAATTTGTGCAGTGTATCAAATCCAACAAATGGGAACAAGGATTTAGAAGAATTAATTTATTGATGATATTTGCGCCATGCCGAACGAAAGCCGAATTTAGCACTTGGGAAGATCACACCAAGCCTATGCAATCTACTTATTCATTAGGTGACGAATAAAGTCGCATGAAGTCCATGCCCTTCAAGCCCGGACCTTCACCAAGCATAAATACCATACCAACTTCTAGTCGTCACAATTCAAGCTTTTAATCTCTATTATAATGACCAAGCATAAAAAAAAACATGTGTTAAATGCATCTTTGCAATGCCAAGCACCTTCCTTTATATCAAACCATCCAAAGTTCAAGTGGGCCAAAGCCATACACCAAAGGGCTTGCAAGAAAAATTGTGGTGTGGAAGGTTACGAATATTCACAAGACCTATGGAACATATTGGATAATGGATACTTTGGGTTGCTTGGGTGCACCAACGTTCAAGCCCATGTACTGGCCCTTCTTTTTATCCACTAGAAACAAGACTTACTTGCTAGAAATAAGCATGTGATGGCGCTCCTTTATCATATTCCATGTAAATCATAACCTTAAGCACAACCTCATACTTTCCCTTCATTCTCCTACCTTTGGAACTCCTAAATCCTAAAAAATCAAATACATAAATACCATAACGTCCAAGTCCCAATCTTTTCCTTCCATGGCCTTGATCTTTGAAACCCTTAAACACCATAGCTAAACCCTCAAGCTTCAAATTGACTTGAAAAATCCCTACACCTAAAATCAATCATCCATAAAATGCCATACCCATTGCTCCAAGCTCCCACTTCTCTTCTCTCTCAAATATTTGAATCACCATACCACAACCCCACAACAAATTCTTCTGACTATTCCATCCTTTCAACGTTGAAGATTATAACTTCATCAATATAACATGTACAACATGTCAAATGGTAAGTGTGTGGGCATATGTATATAGTTTTGTTATATTAAGGTCCCCTAACTTTTACAATAGGGAACATCCTTAAGACTTTAGTAAGATGCAATGCAATGGATGGCTCAATAAGCTTCGTGCAACAAAGGCTGGCTTCACAAACCCCTATTCTCCCTAATGTTTGTTATTGAAGCAAAAATTACTCTTCAAAGTATTATGTACCCTAAACTTGGGGAAGTTGAGCTACAACCAAAAACATATTTTCCTATTTTCTATCTATAACTACACATGAATGAAATCATGGGATTAGTGGGACTTGATGGCCAATTCCTACCAAGGCAAACATGTCATATGCCCATGATCAAAGGCCAACGAAAATCAAGTAATATAGTTGATGATAAATTGAAGATAAGCAGAGTTGTGTACAAAAGACAAGGGACTCTATGAACTGGTTCTTGAGTAATGGCTTAGGCATGGCCAAATCATATCATATACGGTTTGCTTTTAAACTTCATAAGCTATCTTGGTTCATATCAATTTATCTACAAATGTGCATGTTGTCTTATTTGACACCCTCAAGAAAATTCCACATAGATCAAACTCCTACAACGATTATTTTCTTTCTCCATATCTAAGAATGCCTGTCTTAAGAAAGAAAAGGGGCATATGTGGAAGAAAAAATTACTCCTCAAGGTATTATCCACTAGCACCCTAAACTTGGAGAAGTGGAGCTACACCTAGAAACATATTTCCCTATTCTCTATCCATGACTACACATGAATGAATTCATGGGATTAGTGGGAGTTGATAGCCAAGGCCTACAAAGACAAGCATGTCCTATGTCCATAATCAAAGGCTAGGATGCTTCATGCCACATGGAAAAGTCTATATGATCACCCACTACCATGCCCATGATGGAGTGATTTTGGATCATGGAGAAAACCATAGAACATAGAACTTGGAGCCCAAGATTTAAATGCCTATAAAAGGCCAATTAACCAACAACCCAATAGGGGAAAAATAGATGTTATTCTAAATTCTCTTGCAATTATACTCATACTAAATTTAGCATGACAGTGTTTTCCTCCAAGTACCCTGACGCGATCTAATCTTTAATTCATCATGCGCCTCTCTGATCAATGCAAATCTTTCTTCCAAGCCATCTGAAATTAAAAAAGGCGATGTATGGGGAGATGAGCAAAAAGAAGTTTTTTTTTAATCAACCTCTTCACAAGTTCTTTAATCCTCACTATACTGAAGAATGAGGAGATATTGTATCTGTAAATCTTCGTAACCTTGGTGCAATTAATTCAGGTATTATTCAAATAAGAGAACCATTGACAACAACCCGTCTTTTATGTTAGCAAGAGTTTGGTTGATGCTGAAAAGATATACACCATGCTATAGAATCTTATCCTCACCCTTGTACGTGTGTGAGCGTCACCCAAGGCAACTCTCATCTCTCTGTTATAAGCATCAGGATCGACCACGACCTTATGGTGATGGGTTGTTGTCCTTGTAAGCACCCAAGTCTAAAATGTCTACTCAATGTGGATGTGAGCATAACAAGCATCAAACTAATCTTTCTTCACATTCTCAACACGCTCCACCTCGCTGTTTAGTCGTGCTATTTCTGCATGGGTATCCTTACACTCAAGATGGAGGGCAACAACTTTCTCTGTGAGGCCAGAAAACTGATATTTCCCTTCCTCTCATTTGGTCTCGCTTGCCTTAAGGCATTGTTCTTATGAGACTTTAGAAAATTTTCTAACTCATTCTTTCTCCCTGGATAACTTAACCAAGCGAAGCTCAGTCGTCTCTAAAACATTTACATGAAATTATTGTCATCTAAGTCAAATGAAGTAAACCAATAAAAGATGAAATGAAACATGTCGAAATCAAGTGATGAGAATGTTGCAAAGAAAGATCATAGTCATCTAACTCTTCTAATTCCCTAAGGTCACTAGGTTACTGATTGCCGTGCCCCATTCATCAAGGCCCTTACATAAGCGTAATATCATCGAGACCCCATAATGCGAAAAATCATTCACCAAACTAAAGGAGTACATGAGCAGAGCCTTTCTCTTATCCACACATGAGCCTGGTGAAACTCTTATGATTTACCACTCAGTATCTTCCACTGATGTTAGCTTAGTGTTGATTTGACAACCTACTACTGCCGGACACCTAGTATACTATGTCAGCAAAGCACTACAAGACGTTGTAGCTCGTTACTCTGACATTGAGCGACTTGCCCTTGCCTTGGTTGTTTTGGAGGCCTCTAACTTCTTCTTTGACTTTTTGTTTTGTCTCAAAATTTTATCGACCTTCAGTTGGAGGCTATTTTTCTCCCGAATGGAAATCTAGGCTTCGAATAGTCACGACCTTGGCCACTTCACTTGTTAGGGTTAAGTACAACTCACCATATGACTACAGAAAACATAACAATTGTCAGAAAACAATAAAACAAGAATTTACTTTAACACAATGAGCTTCAACACTTATGTTCGAGATGGAGAGGACGGTCGTCTCCACTTGGTCGGAGAAGTATATGACCTTGGTTTGTGCTAACTCTTCGACATCAATCTTCACCCCGGTCAAAGAAGAATTCACCAAAGGCACCTCCTACAGATACATAGCCAGGTTGACCTCCTTCTGCCGCCGTATGTCGACAAAGTCGACTGCTTTGGCATCTTCAAGGAATAGTTCTTCCATGTTGAGTGACAACTTCAAAGGCGCATCCAGGTCGAAGGGTGACAGCTTCGGCCCTTCTCCCCTCCCACTCTAGTGGGCTTCCTCCAGCGCCCTCATCTTCCAACCAGGGCATTGGCCACCAGACCATCACTATCATCCCATGGTCATTTATCCATTGCTCTATTACTGGCATGACCTTTTTCTTTGACCTTGTTTCTTTCAGATGTTTCTGTTTATCTGCCTCATAAATTTGGACAACCTTTGGTGAATACATCACCTTTGTTGTCCCCTTGATAATACCAGCCACTGCCGAAGAAACCAGGGTTGTAAAAAAAAAAAAAATAAAAATAAAAAACACAAATCTCAAAACCACTATCAACTTACTTCCTTGAAGAACCCCCTAGTTTAAAAAATTACCAAGCGTCACAAGATTTGGATATTCGCGAGCCTTTTAACACAACAAGTGTTGTACTAAGTCAATCATTTCCTTCTCTTGTGACAATCCTTTGTGCTTCGCTATACCTGTACTGAAGACAAAACAATTTTTTTTTAATATAGCAAGCACTAAGTATCCTTATTTCGGTACAAGGAAAGTATATAGCTAACACATGATTAATAAAACAGACTTAGACTGAAGGTTCTAAGGAAAAACTGTTGGTATGGAATTCGGTAGGCACGGGTGTGTCAACCATTCTCCAAGCTACACCCACCCAATCCCCGAAGGTGGAACACCACTTCTTCTTCCAAGTTTTCTGAGATGAAGGCATTCAGCCGACGAAATACCTTATTTTCTTCGCCTTAATGCAATTGGTCTGAACCCAACTGAACTTACCATTTTGCCTTGGCACCGAGTACAAATGCATAAATTGCCCAAAAGTTTGCTCCCCAAGCTTTGCCAACCACCAAGCAATATACACCATATAGAGAATGATCCAAAAGTTTAGATTACACTGACCTGGAGCATACCTAAGCTTCACCAGCATAGACTGCCCCTTAGGATATTTGGGTAACCTCAACCCATGTTTAAACATGGCCGCAAACATAAGTACATATCCATGAGGAGGAAATTTTACCGTCTACTTCAAGACCTGCCGAAGTAGATGCCACATTAACTTTCCCAGAAATAGAACCCTTCGCCTGATTGCTGGACCCACTTTCAGGTGTGTAGGGAAGAGCCAATACGAGATCACACGTCGGTTATAGTACAACATATTCAACCTATATTGCTTCATAACGAGCCTCACCAGAGTCTGTTGTTGCTTGGTTACCTTCTCCAACATACACCACAACCTTATTCTTCCCTACTGGGCATTCTTCAAGATACTTAGATTCGACATTTTCCACATACCCACAGCATCCTCATGACTATTACTCTCAATTTCCTCCCAACATGGGCTTTTGCTATCTTTTTCAGAACTCTCATACATCTATAAACAAAAATTGAAAAAAAAAAAAAAAAAAAACTCATCAATATCCAAAGATCAAACTAGGGGAGCCTAGATGGTGGAATGCATAGGGTTTTTACTCTAAGGATGATCTTGAATATTCATCCAAACATTCACATGTTCATGCAAAAAATAAAGGCAAAATGGCCTTTTAATCCAAAATAAGAGCGAAAAGGTAGGCTTACCTTGTTATCACCACAGTATAGTGCCACTAGAAATCACCTCCGCCTAGTATAGGTTCATCAGAAATCGCCTCCACCGCTACCTCTTTCGCTAGAAATAGTCATTGCTTCATCTTTCGCCGGAAATTAGAAGGCTATGTGTCGATCATGTGGGCGGAGTCTCTTGTGAAACTCCCCATTACAAATCGTTAGGATCCATGTCGATTGTGTACGGAAACGTCTCTCATGTGACCTATGCCGATTGCTTGCCTACTTGCTTGACTTCTACTCAGCTACTTAACCTAGTTACCTCCTTGCCGAAGCGACTCTTAGCTTACAAACTTAGGGAACTACCTATTGCATGTCAAAACACTCAGTTTGATTATTCGAGATTTTACAAGTTCCCAACCCACAAGCCACTTCATGATCGGCAACTTAGGGGACTACTGCTTGTACCATAATCAACCAAGCACGTTCGACACAGGTGGACCACCACGCAGACATACCCATAGCGTGCCGAAGATAAGACACTTCTGGGAATCCTTAAATACTAATGACACCATCATGATCTCAATTACCGAAGACACCTTCCTCCAATGTGGCAATTGCCTGCCGAAGGCGATTGCCGAAGCTCTCAACTACATAACCTGAGTCTTGGACACGTGTCGCCATCAAGGTGATTTGCAAAATTTCATATCAAAACTTTGTGCAAACTCCCACTTTTATTTCTCTGTAAAAGAAGAATAATGCCTAGGTAAAAATGAAAACTACTTTTTACCTTTACGATTACTCTGTTAAAATTATTGTGTACCCTACACTTGCTGACTTAAGCATTAGAGAGCCTTCAACAAGTACCACACCAATACCCAAAACTTGACGTTTGCTTCTTCCATCCCTTCTGCTTTAGGATGACCTTGTGACCGAAGATCCCCTTTTTTGAAGGTCCACAACCCCTAGTCCAGTTGAAGACTCCATATTTCTTCGATCTAAGTTGAATCTAACTTCGAATATTAACACAATACAAGATTGTAATAGCGATGCTCCCAAGTAAGATAAGACGGTCGAAAAAAGCATTTTGGAAAATGGAAACCCGGAGTCCAATCGTATCATAATTGTTTTCTAATCAAACAGCGTCCAACAGCCCCGGTTTGAGTTATTTGGAGGGAACACAAGCATTAATTTAAAATTTTGCAGGATATTCGTCATTTATAGGAGGGCAAATTGGCAATAACATATAGATACCAAGTTAATAACAAAGAGGTATCAAAGAGTTTATCAACATGTTATTGATACATCATTGACATTATTGCAAATCCAAAGGAGTATTAAAAGTGGGACTAGTCCAAAACAAGTCATTCACAATTTTAATCCAGTCTATCGAAAGCACCTCCTACAAGAGGAGAGGTGTGGCTATCAACTTTGTCTTAACCATACCACATTATATTAGGTTATGCCCTTACATAAGCCAGAACAAAATAAAAGAGACATACTATTTTCATCTAAGAATATAACAAAGCATAACAGCGATTTACAAAAGTTGAACTTCATCAATCACATTTTAGAGCCTTTGTCACGAAGATATTTGATATGAGATCTTGGTTGCTAATTTTGGTATGAGATCCTTGTTGCTAATTTGTACAGTTGCCCAACTAGCTTTTTTTAGTTCGAGAAATTTCCTCTTTTAATGCTCTACTACCAAGTTCAACTCCAATCACTGTAAGCAGCTATTTAGTATTGGTTATACAATTATAAGGGAAAAAGACATCCACTAAATTCATCCACTCAGCTTCAACCTCATTGCCCATGCCTACAAGACATCCTTCAAACTAGCTTGTTTCCATTGATTTATGTATTCCTGTCATAGTACATAAAATAATTAAAGGCAACAAAAATAAGTTAACTACAAAAACTTAAAGACAATCCCGAAGTTAAGAACTAAGAAAACTTAAAAAAAAAATTCCTATTATGAATCCTAAGTTAACTAAGAACAATTGTGGTCTACTTTCATTGTAGCAAGCTCCTAGTTAACGACTTCATTGTACTATAAAATTATCATGTCAACGAGATAGCTAGTTGTCTCAACCTCCTCAACTTGATGCTCAATATACTCTACTCTAGATACACATGTAAACTTTAATTTTGAATTCACCCTGATCAGTCTTCCAATTAGTTTGGGTGAAAACATGTTGGACAATAGACTGCATTACTTCACTAGCACATATTAATATGAGCATATGAAAGACCTGCAAATGAATAGGGAAAATATTAGGGGTAAGGAAACACAAAATGCAATGCAATTCGTCCAATGTTTATGAACAATGCATTTTGTTATGGATCCAAGAATGCTGGAGCATATAACATTCCATAATGTAATGCCATGACTTAGTTTTTTAATTTTTTTGTGTAAATAAAACTGAGCGAACTTACCGTGTTATCGATCATTTTGAAAAAGATACCCAACCCACCAAGCACGCCCTGTCCGGTGGTTGCACAAGTGCTACGAATAAGCTTGCAAACACTGATAACAACAATTGTTTAGGACATATTACATTATCTTTACATTAAAAAAAAAAAAAAAGTAAAACTCTCTATCAAAACAAATGGTCACATATAAGAACTAAACATTGTAGAAAATTAGAAAAATAGTTTACCTTTGTTTCTGTCTAAGGGACTTCATACCGAGCTCTTCAATCAATTATGCAATAGTCATCGCATCAGGAAGACCGTTCTTGTTGGCTATTAAAAGCATACTAGCATCCCTCCATTCATCCTAAAGCCAAACTCCACAGTAAAAAAACATAAGTAATGGAGAAAAGACAGATAACTTAATCTAAAGGCGTATAACTTTCATGTCTCCTTGACAATAGGAACTTAACTTTGGAAATCACAACACAAATAAGCAGAATAAAAAATAAGATGTATGAATAAGAAAAATTACCTCATTCAACATCATGTGTAACTCATCCCTAGCCTCCAAAACTCAATTCCAGTCATTGCTATCAATCACAAAAATAAGACATTTAGTGTTTCGAAAGTGCTATATGTATAACGAAGGGATCTGCATTTAGAAGATCTTAGATCAATTACTAACTCACTCGCTATGTATAGCTAGAACTTCTGAAATATGTCATGAGGATACACTTTTTTTTTTTTTTTTAAAGGAGACGAAATTTTATAATTAAAAAAGAGATACAAGAGACAGTGGCTAAAAAAGCCACACCAACCAAACAACCCTAAACCCTAAAACTCAAACACTTAGGCAACAAGACTACATTACAACAACATTCAAATCTAAATGTGAACTGAAAATTAATCACCTTGAACTCTGAAGAGTTAGAAGCCCAAGGGGATGCACAAAATCTGATTCTATCCATAGCTGATTCTTTCCCCCTCTCCCCAAAAGGTACGCCCAACCATGGCCTGGTAAGTATTACAAACATGGTAACTTCCTAATTTCAAATTATTCAACGAGACCCAAACATGTATTCATTCCACTGCCTTGTAAGCAATCTTTCAATAATATAAAAGAGAGGGGGAGAGAGAGAGAGAGAGAGAGAGAGAGAGAGGACTTACAATGTTTTCACCACCAACATTAAAGGCCGTTATGCTGGTATAGGGATGGCTCAACATCTCTACACTAAACCCTGCAAAATAAACAATGGGAACATAATGCAAAAGTTTTCAGAGAAACAAAATATCATTATGGAAATGGCACAAGGGATAGGGGCTCACCAAAGGTGAGGATCTCAGTCAAGACTTCTTTAGTATGGATCTTGTTCAAGATGGTGGTCTTTCCGGCGCTAGTGAGACCTGCCATCAAAATGACTCTCCTTATGAGACTTTAGGTATGACAGCAACATATCTAATTACAGAAAGACAAAACCGGACCTTATAGTCATTAAAAGAGGTATATGATGAAATAGAACTAGATATCATAAAAATATATCCTCATTATTTAAGCATACTTGCATATTTAACTAAAATAATGCTAACAAAATCAGCTTTAATGGTGGAGTAGGATATATGAAGAAGGCCACAAGGACGGAAATTCATGTAAAACATGGATACAAAAAATCAATCATAAGCTTTCATGAGACTATAAATGTCAACTACAATAGATGCTCTATAAACTTCAATTTATTTATCCAATAACAAGGAATGACCGGGGAAAGAAATATGATACTATATATTACTTGGTTCTGCAATGTAATTGTTTTGTTTTGCAGTGTACGAAGTAGTGAAATTACATCCAGTACACAATAAAATAGTCCTCTCCTTTACTACTACACAGCTCAATTACCTGAATTGCCAAGCGTTTGAAGTTGTGATTTCTTTGTAAAGCCTTCCCCAAATCTTGCTTGAAAAATCAATTAAACACAAAAGGACAATGTATAAATCATACTGTCATACAATAAAAACAAACAGATTTCACTCAAAACAAAAAGGAGAACCCTAACAATGATCAATGTTTGAAGTCCCAAGAAGTATGCTAAAATGTGCAAAATCAAGGAGATGGTCTTACTTCCACAAATGATGACACAACACACGTATACAACCAGCCAAAGTCGACATCTCTTTTGCTCCAGACATTGTGGTAAACCCTTCTAACTCAGACTTTTTGGACTTTAGCTCTAAACTCTTGCTAAAGATGACTATCTACAAAATCTTAACTAAACACATCAAACTAACCAATTTCACACAAAAACAAAGCAAATAGAGATATATTCTACATGTAAAATATGAATATATCAACTATCAAGGACTAGTTCTAATTCCAATCATCGACGAGTTTCTTGACAAACTCACTAGCGCTACCATTTTCACTAAGTTGGATTTGCGTTTCGGCTACCACTAGATAATAATGCATATATAAAACTTGAAGATGACATCCATAAAACTGCCTTTAGGACACATGAAGGCCATTATAAGTTCACAATAATGTTCTTTGAGCTTTCTAATGCTCCTTCTACCTTCCAAGCATTAATTTAGCCATTTTAAAGGTATTTTGTAATGGTGTTCTTAGATGATATAGTTGTTTTTAGCAAGAATTGCAGAAACACCTCTCTCACAAGACCTTTGTTTTTGAGACTTTGCGTTCCCATCAATTACGGGGTTAAACTCTCAAGTGCACATGTGGGCAGATCACCATTGTTTACTTAATCCATACTATTTCAGGATCAGGTGTGGCCATTGATTACAAGGTCAAATGCATTCTAGACTGGCAAGTTCCAACTACCATTAAGGGTCCACTCGTATATCTTGGTCTCGTGGGTTACTACCACAAGTTCGTTAAGAATTTTGGTATTATGGCACGTCCTCTCACTGATTCCTTAAAAAAAGACACTTTTTAAAATAAAATAAAAAGCACTTACTACCACCCATTTATTAGCTTTGCCGAAAATTTTCAAGTCTTTTATAGTGCTATGTGACATATCGAATAGTGGTTTAGGTGCAGTTATTTTATAGGACCAGCATCCCATTGTTTTTTTTTTGTTTTTTTTTTTCATAGAAAAGTATTGTTTGCAAATTACCAAGCTTTCCCTACCTATGAGCATGAAATGATGGCGCTCATATATGTCGTTCAAAGGTGGCGGCCCTATCCCTTTGGATGACCTTTCACCATTTTCATGGATCATCAAATCTTGAATATTTCCTCAAGTAGCATATTTCTACTTCCGCTCAGCACAAATGGTTACTCAAATTGTTGGGGTACAATTATACTTGTCATTATCGATCGGGGTCTTCTAATGTGGTGTTGGATTCCCTTCCATGCCAATTAGAATTTTTGTCACGTATAGGTCTTTCTCGGCCCATTATTTATTGCCTCAATGATATCCAACAAAACATGTTTTCTGATCTCGCTACTACATCTATTTTCAAGACCTCCAACGTGATGCATTGCGCAATCTCATCCCTATTTTTCTCTCTACGGTGACCTACTGTATTATAAGAAGGGTATTTATGTGGCACCATCCTCACACTGGAGCTTTTGCATCCTTAATGAGTTTTATTCATCTTCTGCAGCTGGTCATTCCAATTATCTTCGTACTTATAAGCACAGTCTCCATAATTTTTGGTTTCCTAACCTACAAAAGGATGTCAAACACCATATCTCCATTTGTGACACATGTCAGCGCACTCAATATGCGACCATTAAATCCTCTGTCATGATGCATCCTTTACCTATTCCACCACAAAATTGGAGGGATAATGCTATGGATTTCATTAAGGGCCTTCCAGCTGCCCATGGTCACCATGCAGTTTTGGTTGTAGCCGATTAACTTTTCAAGTATGGAAATTTTGTCCCACTCAAAAATCCTTATTCTGCCCATAAAATTGAAGAGATCTTTATGTGTGGGATTTTTCGCCTTCATGGATTGCCTTCAACTATTGTAAGTGATCATTAGTCAATTTTAGGAGTCCTTTTTTTCTATCCAAGGCACCAAACTCTTTCGAAGTTCTACATACAACCATTAATTGGACGGCCAATCCAAGGTGATGAACAACACCCTTGAGCACTAGTTGCAAAGTTTTTTGGGTGATCAACCCAAGTATAAGGTCTAATGGCCACCTTGGGCTGAGTGCTGGTACAATATCACATTTCATTCTGCCATTCAAATGACCTCGTTTGAAGAGGTGTATGGATCCCACCTCCCAACGGTTCCACTTATTTTCGAGATTCATTTGATATTGATCTAGTAAACAACACCCTTCGAGACTATGACTCACTTCTTTAGTGGGTAACACCCACTGCCCTAAATTGGCTCCTATGTATTATTGAGCATTTGAGATCATTTCCAGAGTTAGGAAAGTCTCTTATACACTTTATGTTCCTTCTTATTCACGCTTGTACCCTGTTTTCCATATTTCTCTTTTGAAACTCAATGTTGCTATTTCCCTGCTTCCTCCAATGAATTCGAATGGTCAAGTATTATGGACTCCTGAAGCTATCTTACAACGTGGCATTGCCAAACGCCACAATGTAGCTGTTACTCGTTGGCTAATCAAATAGCATGGATAGCATGATGCCACTTGGGAGGATATATCAGTTATTCAATAACGTTTTCCTGTTTTTCAGGCATGAAGACATGCCTATTTTGATAGGGAGGATTGATACAAGCTTGTATTGTGTTAGAACCTATTTCCCTTATTAGACCTATAGTAGTATATGTATTTTCCATTCCAATATTGTATTTCCTATTTCCAGCTAGATATTTATCGTTGACGTTAGGGTCTTTCCTTTTGTATTTTGGATTATGTTAAAACCAATTTCTTTCCATTATTGGAGGTTATGAATGAAAATATATTATCCCAATTACCTTTCCTTTCTCTAGTTTTTATCTGGTAGCTGTTATTCACTCGCCTACAACCCTAACAAGCCCACTTGAGGGATGCACGTTGAATTCGCTAAGAGTTAGGATGCGCATAACTTGATACGAGTTTAGATGCGCATAACTTAATACGAGTTCAGATGTGCGTAACCTGATATGGATTCAGATGTGCACCACCCAACATGGGTTCAGATGCATACAACCCAATGTGGATTTGGGTATATATCATTAAATATAGGATTTGACTCATCCAATACATCTTTGTTATTTGAGAAGTTCGAGATTTGAATATTCAATCGCTCATATTCCTATATCCTCATTAAGTGCGGAGCAAGACAAACATGGTAAGGGTTGACCCCGCACAACTTTCTGTGACTTGAAGATGGTGAAGGTGCGTGTAAAATGTGCAAAATGAAGCTTACATCCTAAATTTGTTAGCAGGTATAAAATTTGGGCTTCACAGCTAGATCAACATAGTTGATGTTGAATTAATTTGTGCACTTCAACAGAGACAATAAATGTGGAATAATTTGAGCATCGAAGTACGTTTTGCAGGTCCCTCCCTCCTCATACTTATGAAAGATCAACATCAAAGGTGAATTTCTAGTGAGTTTTTAGAAGAGTACAAATTTCGATCGAGTGCCTGGGGAATAATTTTCTTGTTGTAAGAATTCATGTTCCAACATTTGTCGTGAACAACGGCGGCTTTCCTTGCCCTCCAAGTGACTAGGGGTGGTGGAACAAGGAGTCAATGTCTTTGACATGAGTACAACGTCTTGTTTTTCTCCCTTGTTTTCATAGCTAGTTTAAGTGTTGTTTTTCTGGGTGGGTGCCTTCAGTAGTTTTGGGGTGCCATGTTTAGGTAGCTCTAGTTCTTTTGTTGTTGTATCTTGCTCTCTTCAGTTTAATGGAATCCCATGTTAAATAATAATAATAATAATAATAATAACTCCAAGCTTCATTTAATGGAAATTACATAATAGTATGTAGGGTTTAATCCTCTATCATACCTTTATTTTTCTTAGTGAAAAATTAGCACCAAAGGTGAAAGTGAGTGGGCAACAAATTAGTAATTTTGATTTCTTTTATAACCATATCAAACATTCACAACCTAAAGTAAAAACAACAAACTTGTTAATGTTTTAAATCTTTTTCTATCATCTAGTGAGGCTTTCCTATGACGGTAAACCATTTACAACCCAAAACCATTGATAAATTTTAGTTAACGATCTATTAATAGAAGTACATCCATATATGAGGTCACATAGGTAGGTTCTTTGTCTTTTATGTGATGGTAGTTTCTTTGTCTTTTATGTGATTATCACTCGAGCATCATCCCAATTCGAAACAATATATCTAGGTAGAGTTACTATATGAGATAAAGTGAGACACAAAAAGTCGATTTAAGAAGTAAGTTGTGTTAAAGTGACTTCTGAGGACAAATCTAATATCTTCCAGAGGAGAGAAACTCTCATGTAATTGGAATAACACTTTTTGCTATCCCCAACCAATAACGCAATGACACGTAGGATAGCAAAACAGTGTTATCCCCGCTATAGGTAAGTTTTTTTGCTTCCAAAGAGACCATGGAGTAATTAAGCAAAATACTACTGAAAACTTTTAAAATTTGATATAGATAATGTATACTGACGTTCAAGGAGGAAACCAGCTATTGGGCTATATGGGCCCATATAGAATTTTTTTAAAATTTTATATGTGATGTAGTCTTGACCAAAAAAAAAAATATCTATGTAGTCAAATAGAAATAACCATAGCCTAGCCTAGCCCAGCCCACCCAAGTTTTAAATATGATGTAGTCCCAAGCCTCTTAGGGTGGAGTCCAATTTTCCTCTTTCCTTTCCTGTGTCCTTCCTGTTACCTATCTAATTTCTTGACATCTATTCCTACACTTAACTTCTAACATAACAGTGTTAACCATTTTAATAAAATTAAAACTAAAAAAAAAAACCAATTATTAAATAAAAAAAGAAAAACCCAAAAGCCACCATAGCTCCACCCCCACCCACCCATCCAACAGTGGTCACCACCCCATCTCGTCAGCAGCAACCCCAACCCTCTGAGCAGCTTGTTAAGCCTCGGGATCCATCCCAACCCTCTAGGCTCTTCACTTTCAAGCTTTGATTTCGCATTAGAGCTATGGTCCATTGGCACAGCGAAAGGAGAAAAATATGAAAATATGGATTAAAACATAAGGGAAAGTAGGCACAGGTGCGATCGGAGAGCGTGGGCATGGAAGCCGCATCGGCGACTGCCATTGCTGTGCACGAAGATATCTTTGAGGCAGCCATGGATATCTAAATAAAAGTTTGAGCTTTGCTTTAATCATATTTCTAAGTTCAAGAATTCATAGGCGTAAACTCAAATATCTGTGCGAGCATGAACCTCTTCGGCAGTAACCACTCTCCTCCGGCGAGGTGGGGGTGGCTGACCAAGTTGGATGAGTGAGTTGGCTAACCAAGTTGGGTGTTGTGGTGGCCGTTAGTATTTGTTTTTATTTTTTTTATAATTGGTTTTTGTTTTTGTTTTAATTTTATTAAAATGGTTAACAGTGTTATGTTAGAAGTTAAGTGTAGGGACAGGTGTCAAGAAAGTAGATAGATAACACGGAGGTACAGGTAAAAGGAAAACAGGAAAATTGGACTCTAAGGGTGCAACTCAAATAGTTTTTATTTATTTTATATTTTATATTTGTATTACATATTTATTTATTGTCGTCTTTTTTTCTTTTTTCCTTTTTATACTAGTTTCTATCTTATGTAATAGATGCATTTTGAGAGTTACGACTCATTATGTCCTCTTGACTAGGTATATCATTTTTGGTTAACAATTAAGTTCACTCATGCCGTCAAATTTTTTTGTAATATAAATTCAACCCAATTCATTTTGAAATTCTAAATTTGTCCCTGCTGACGTTAATGTTGGACGTAAAATGTTCTTACAGTAGGAGTTAATATGAAGGTTAAAATCTGGTTTTCTTGACTTTTCCCGATAAGAGTGAAGCTCACTACCTGATTCAGTTTGCCATTGACGGGCGTTACACTCCTGGTAGGGTAGTATCAAATAATCATTTGGCTTGGAGAGGAAGAAAAAAACAGCATCATTCAAATTAAACCATCAAAACAATAAGGCCAAACCGAAACGTGTTTTGGCTTATTTTTCATTTTAAATTTTGCAAATCAATAAGGCCAAACAATGAAGTGTTAGCATCAAATTTTACGGTCTACAACAGTTTTGTGCTCTTTCGGATTTTATAATCTTTTGCAATGACAGGCTGCCACGCACATCACAGCCAGTCATTGTGCTTCTACTTAAGATGCCTTAATAGCCTTTAGATTACCACTTAGGATGACCCCACCCAAGCCTAATAATTATACAAGTGTAGTCTACCAGAAATTTATAAATCTTGAGCTCTGTGAGCAAAAAGTGATGAATCCATTATACTTTCGTGTGTAGATTAGAATGCAAAAATGAGGATGGAAGAGTGCTGTTATCCAACTTTAATGTTTTTTTTCTTTTGGTTATGTTCCTAGAGAACTCAATTTAGTGACTCATAAATTATCTCGTTATGCTTTAACTTTAAATGATGTATGCATCTTCGTGATACGAGACTCCTCCGGATACCGTTCAAGGTTGTTTGTTTGGTTGAGGATCTCATATAATGTCTTCATGATTTCATATCATTTCACAGCTTTGTGACCAATTTCTTTCATAATTTTCAGAGCGAAGTTACAAAATTGAATCAAGATAAAATAAAACAAAGCCAACACAACACAAGTATTGTGGCTCAAGATCATTAGGTTACTAGAGCCTAAGATATATATACATTAGGATCGTCCTAATGTATTAAACAAATAATTGCTTGCTGCCATGCACCATTGTCACATAAATATGGAATCAATGGCAGGCTTCTTATTAATAATTAATATAATTTTTTTTTTTCAAGGGCATTTGGGTCGTCCTTCTTGGGTCTTCCAGTTGTTGTAGCAAGGGCAAACTTGTTTGTTGCCATAAACGCCTGGAGGAACGCATAGGCATGTGGCGCAGCATTTTTGGCAGAAGAACATGCATGGCTTCTTGTGCGATGTGGCAGAGCAACGGTAAGTACATCTCGGCTTGCACTCTACAAAATTAACAATCAATCTTCAAATTTTAGATTTTTCATGCTTTATCATAATGATAATGGATTTTTCCATGAAATTTTAGTAAAGTAAGTTCATTTTATGTACCTGAAGGACGAAGCTTGTTGTAACCCTGTTCATGAATTACGAAAACAAAAACAAATTTAGACAAAATAGACAATATATCCACGGTCATTAACTTCTTTGAATGTGAACGGTTGAATTTTGATCCAACGGTTGGAGTTAGCGACCGACTTTGGATTTTTAGGGTCGATAGCAAGGTACCCAAGAGATCAAAAACTTGGACAATGTATAGTAATGAAAATAGATGATGGTATATAATACGAACGTACCTCAGCCACA
The DNA here is from genome assembly GCF_029339155.1 of Prunus mume. Taxonomy (NCBI): domain Eukaryota; kingdom Viridiplantae; phylum Streptophyta; class Magnoliopsida; order Rosales; family Rosaceae; genus Prunus; species Prunus mume. The sequence continues at coordinate 26,464,016 of NC_142701.1, read as the reverse complement.
TCAGAGAATGTGAGTAGAAGAAGCAGAGAAACCAGCAGGAAAAGGGAGGTGTACGGACGTCCTGCCATTTCTCTGAGTGAGCACTAACTGGTACTGTAAACACAAAGCACAAGAAGGAGAGATGGATTAGATTTTTATGGTCTCAAGGAATGAAGATTTGTGGGTTTATTTATAGGGAAGTGTGGGCATGGCCAATCCAAAATGATTATGAGAAGGAATAGAAGGAGAGGATTGCGCGGTTTAAGGCGTGAAATGGGCAACTGCGCACCAAAAAGTCCATGTGGGCTTTTCATGTGAGCGTTGAAGGCGCCGTGTCTATTGTTTGGTTTATTTTTGGATTTTGCTTTTTTGTGTCAAATCCAAATCTTCATTTTCTTCATTGTTTTTTGTCTTTCCAAATCTACTGAAATAGTCACTCCAGATTTCGTTCATAATAATACTCCGTGAGTGTTATTAAGCGAAGCATTTTTCTATAAAGAATGTGTTTTCGTTTCTAATTATAATGCACCCTGAGTATCGATTGTGTTAGTTTTTAACATATAGTTCTTTTGAACTAACCAACTTTTTTTTTTCGGTTACAAAATGTAAAATTGTTTACGTCTGTGGGGAGTCGGACCCACGAGTTTTTTTTTTTTTGGTTTCGAATCAAAGAATAAGAAATATATAGACACTCAAGAAATGAATATAAAAATGAAAACAAGGTTATGTATCTCCATTATATATAATCCCACTTGGATATTTTGTTCTTACTTTTGTTAGACGTATAGATGAGATCTGGTTCATCTCATGTGAGGTAGTCCTTTTGGCAGTACGGTATGCATGTTGCATGTGAGAGAACATGCATAAATGGTTTTTGATTAGTTGCTCTGATCTAATGCAAGTCAAGCCACCGACTAAAATAGTGACCTGAATTGGTACATTTTGTTATTTTAGCGCCAAGAGGTCCTCTTTGAGACGTCACCCAACATGGCAACATTGGTAAGCATAATTATGAGTGGATTATTTAAAGACACACTCGACATAAGTATCAAAATAAATATAAATAAATAAAAAGGAAGAAGAAAAGTGGTTTGCATCAGAATTTTGTAATCGTGGGTGATGCACCACAAGAAGAGGTATCCAATTAATTAGCTGCTTTTGTTTTTTGTTTTTTTTATAAGTTCCATGCAGATATATATGACATTAGTATAGGGCAAATGTTAATTACAAGTTGTATTTAAGCGATGATATGAAAGAAGAATCAATCAAGTATATTAAAGAAGATATCAAGATCAAGAGGATTGAAGTACTTACATCAAGATCAAGAACAAAGGCAAAATCAAGATAATCAATAATGAATAAAGGCATAATTGCGTATATATGCTTAACCAAGTTAGCTAGAGTGGATATATTCACCACTCTGCACCGAGTTCAAATTCCCCTTGCCTCAGTTTAAATTAATTTAAAGTAGAATATTACTTGTATAAATAATAAAAAATTCAAGGAATGGTTTTTTTTTTTTTTGGTTCTATCAACGGTCCACCATAGTTTAAACATAGTTTAATGACATGTTGGGGTTCCTTTTCGGCTGCTAATCTGTAATTAGTATTTGAACCCTAATTTTGTATTGGTACTAGTATTTAAACATGTTATTCTGGTTTCTAACTTCTTCAACTGCTAACATGGGTCCTGGTTAACGTGAAAGGAACCGCTTAAATTCAGCCAAAACTAAGCACCAATAATACGAAAAGAACAAAACTCATTTCATGTGACCCTAACATACCAAATTCATACCAGCACGTTATAAGTGACCCTGCCAAACCAAAGTTATCAATCAGGACAGACAAGGAATCGTAACGTTAGGAACTTGAGAGAAGATTCTGTCACCCAGAAAGTGATTTGGTAAGGGTCAAAAGTTAAAAATACAATGATTATAAAAATAAAAAAGTATGCACTTTTTCTTTCAAGCACTTATTCCATCATTCATTTCCACCTTCTTATGACCATTTTCCATGTCCACATTTTAACAGACTTATTAGACTATGAGAAAATATAACAAGACAACCCGAAAACACAAGCCACTATAACTTAGTCCCTTGCAAAGGAAAACAACTCACTCAACACATTGACATTGAAAACTAGATAAGCCAAACACCCTATGAAATAACAACCCGGACATGGGCTCCGCGGCTGCTTATACCTTAACTTTCACTTGAGACCTGTTACAAGTCGGTCAATCGCCAAACTTCAACTCATCCTCTGCCTATACTGTTATGGGCCACCCTTTTTTAGCTGACCTATGCCAGACATAATTTAAACGGTATGCCGTAAAATTCCGGTGAGTAACTCCATTTACAGAGTTGGGGGAAAGTTGAACATGGCTGCAAGTTTCTTGAGGTCCTCAGGTTGTATGTTTTGTGACATGATAGCAGCGCCCACAGCCAGGGCAACAGACACAAGCACCATGCTCTTCATGCATCCGTGCCCTTGAGACAATCGTCCCAAAATCAGCTTGCAATATTTGTCTGCATCCTTCAAAAGTGAATGGTGGGCAAAATCATCTCCCGCTGCCAATGCTTTATCATTCTACACCCAAAACAGAAATCAAGTTCATAATAGTAGAGTTGATAGTTAAATTAGGCATGCAAGGCTAGATTAATAAATGAAAAATGAAATCACAAAAACAAGTTAATCACTTCAATATCTGGATATGATTACCTTTTCCCTGAAACTCTTTAAGGTTTCCCTCAAGGGGTCAAGAGAAGTATGTTTACTGGCATGCTCCTTCCACTCGTCAGATAGCTTTTTCAGGACAACAACACTTGCATCCAGATTCTCCAGATAAAGCATGTCCTGTTCCAAATATTCACAGTGAAGCGACAAGTTGATGAAAAAAAATTGTTTGTACAATGCCTTTAATGAACATATGCAAAAGTAAAAGAACAATAATCCAAATGCTTACCCACTGCCTGTAACATTCAGGGTTTTGTGTCAAACACCAAATAAAAATGTCACTTGCTTCCTTAGACAGATCAGGGATGCCTGCAAAATGCTCCATGCATCAAGCTCCAATAGAGAATAGGCCAAAATTCATACTATTTTTACTTCCAAACACAATTTGAAGGGTTTGTAATGGAAAATCAGTTTCTTTGTGCTTGGCTTTACCTTCTTTAACAGCTTTAACTGAATATTTCAATATCTGCTGTGTGACCTGCCTCATTGTTTTGCTACCCGGGGAACCAGCAAGGGAAATCTCTTTCAAGGTTGGATAAACAGCCTCAAACCTCTCAGTTGCCTTAGCAAAGCCAAAATGTTTCAGATATTAATCTTTTGGTTAAGGGGAGTAAGAGGGGGTGGGGGTTATGCTTGATTAGCATGTTTAAATGGAAAATTTTGCAATTCTACAAATGCTCCTAAAAGAGGCAAACCTTAACTCGGGCAGAAGGTGCAGGAAAAGAAGCTCTCATCAACAGATCAAGGGCCGATGGTGGCACTATGTGCTCCCCCCTTCTGACAGCACCATTTAGTAGAATAGGACGAGCTTTGGGAGAAGACAAAATTCTGATATAATTCACCCGGAAAAAAAAGGAATTACTACCAGAAGAAAAAAGAAGAAGAAGATAGTTCTCTCTCTGTGACAAGGAAGCCAGATGTGTACATACGTAAGATCAAGGAATAGAGCTTATGTTAATCTAAATGGTGGCCAACCTTTCCACCGATTGCAAAATCAAGTCTCTAGCCAGCGGATTACTACTTGACTTGCTACTCAATATAGGCAAGAGAAAATGAACCCATGTGTACAACCCCACAACCAGATCTCCTTGAGAAGCCTGTATAAACATAGTTTCCCTAGTTAAAATTCATATTTTAGAAAAGAAAAAACCACTGTTTTAGGAACATTAGGTAAAAATAATTACCTGTGCAATCAACCACACTGTGATTGGAAGCTTATCTTGGCCTTGATATTTTGGACTTTCCTTCATCACTGGAAGTAAGTTAATCAATACATCAGGTTTTCGCCGCAACACCATTGCTAAAACCACGAATATGGCAACCTGCAGTTCCAAGGTTACATCTAATTACTCTCTGTTTGAGGATATATAATCTAAACTGTGAGAATTTTGACCAATGTAATGTAAGGAAAAAACAAAAGCTTATGGAAAGGTGTAGAGCTTTAAAAACTATTTACTGTTGCATACATAATTCAGTAGGCAGTCGTTATGAACTGAAATCCCATTGGCGCTATTTTAAAAAACTCGTCTTCCTATGACTATTTCCAATATTAGATATCAAATTTTCCACATTGAAAGTTGAGTCAGCCTTCAAAACATGATAGAGGAAACTATACCAAATGTATACAATGTTCCATCTTCAAGTTCAACTAAATTTTGCTAGCCTTTCAGTAAGAAAACAAGAACATGATGAATTATTAAGGGCGCTGGGCGCAGGAAGATAAAAGTGGGAGGAAATGTAGTCACATACAAAGGTCTTGAAGCCCTATCAAACAAACCTCAAAGGATCATAAAACACTGTCATGATAACGTTGCTGGATGCTCCAAATCAAAGCATTGACAAAACTAGGCAAACATACAGCCAACCATGGCCTGAGATGATATATGCAACAAAGTTGGATGAGCCATAGAAATGGGATTATATGATAACTAAAGAAGGTTCATTAATACTTGCAGCCCATAGAAGCCTCCTCTGGGATGCAGCCACTGAACAAGAAACTTACTTGAAAAGAAAACAAGAATGAAAATGAAGAAAACAAAGAATAGTCGTAATTACACAGAATAATAGCAAATTCAAATAAAATCCATTCTAGAAACAAGGGGTTAAAGAAATTGAATCGTGCCAGCACACATAACACTAACAATACCACACTATATTTTGCTATATATACAATTACGCAAAATTCTACAAAATATTCACTTGACATGATATTCTGGTAAAGTCCTACAAGGGGTGGTGTAGTATATATATCTCAAAAATATGGATTGAAAAGTTCAGAGAAAATCTGCTCCTATAGTTTTAAAAAAAGAAAGATGGCCAAGGTCATTTTTCTTTAATATCGTATGTCTTTCCTAAGATGTGCCACTAGTGTCCATCTATGCTAAAATCAATGGCTCAAACTGTTTATAGTAGTAATTAGTTTATCCACCTTATACAATTTGCCACAGACCACCAAGGCATAGAAAACAAGCACAAAATGTTTTAACACCACCTGAGACTTTAATGGCAATTTCATACATGCTACAATCCAAAGTTACCTGAGACTTTGAAGGTGCTTGCTGGGCCACCTTTTTGGATCCCTTGGCTGCTCCTTGATGATTTGTAAGGTCAGCAAGAATGCTGTCCAATGACCATAGCACAAACGATCCAAGTGCTTCAGTAGAGCAGTGGCCGATCCAGTCAACTGATGTCTTATAAACATTTTCAGATATATGAGAAAGAGGGATCTGCTTAGGCAAATAATATATTCATTAGAAATTAGGAGACCTTGTTAAACATATTTATAAATTCCACCAACCAGAAATAAACAAAACAAAAAGGAAGATATAAATCACTGATTATCAGCCATTAAAGGTGAAATCATATGCCTACAGACCCAATGGTGTAACCATATCCATCATGAGACATGATATGCATGTAGTCACAATCATCAATCATGAGACATGACATGCATCTAATCTCAAACATAGCTTCCATAATATCCATATGAAAAAAAAAAAAAAAAAAGGGGTTGTGAGTATGAACCAGATAATGTGAAGCTACCCTCACATTGCCACATGCATGTAAAATTCAATACACAGAATAAGCAGTTAAACACCAGGATACGATCAAAAGCCCTTCTTTTCTTCAATATCTCCAAAGTTTGATGCTTTATTAAAGCCATTTATTCTTTTTCTTTTTTTCAGACAGAAATTCAAAATCGAATCTATAAACCAAACACAAGCAAAAACTCACATCAACCAACTTTGCCACAGTGGATTCCTTGAACGTCTTCAACCATGGAAATTGAGCCGAACTGACCGACGCAAATGCTCGACCGAAATAATCCGCCAAACGCATTAGCTGTATGTCTTGTTGCTTTTCATACGAAGCCTATCCAACACCCAAAATAAAATCAGAAACAATATAGAAAAACAAAAAAGAAGCCACATTTCCATTTTCCATAACTACATTTTACAAAATTGAATCCCCAATTTACCAAAAGAAAAAACAACAGAAGCAATCAGCATCTCACAGTAATATCGGCGAGAAAAGCGCCGAGATGATCTGCGTCGATCTTCGAAGCCGCCTCAGCCACAGTCACCTTCGGCTTCTTCGGCTTCTTAGTCTTAACCTTCTTCACCTCGCCATTTTCCACAGTCCCAGACACCTCAGCATTGCTATCCTCATCGTCGTCATCGGAATCCAGCTTCGATCCGCCGCCGGCGGAATCTCCGGAAGCGGCGGCCGCCTGAGCCTCCAGAGCTTTCCGACGGCGCTCCTCGGAATGCAGCTCGATCGGCCGGAACACGTCGGAGGCGGAGGAAGCTCCGATGTGGAGATCACCGTTCGAGTCCGCCGGAAGTGCCTTGGACGAGACCTTTCGGTTTCGCTTCTGATACGACACCGTTTGCCAGCCATAAGCGTCGCCGTTTTGGGTCCGCTCATTGTTCACCTTCTTACCATATCTTTCTGCCTCCTCCTCCTCTTGCTCTCTGAGAATTGATTCGATTAGTGCTGAATTCTCGTCCATGCTTCAGCAATTGCTCTCCCTCTCGCTCTCTAGCTTCGTTCTCTCTCTCTCTCTCTGTGTTCTGTGAAACTCTTGACTGGAAGAGAGTTAAGAAGTACTGTCGACTCGTCGAGATCACACAAGGAGGAAACGAAGTCGGGTTTTTTAAGGAGAAAGGACAAGAAAGGGATTTTCGTTAAAAAAGAAGGACAAGAAAGGGATTTTCGTTAAAAAAAAAAGGACAAGAAAGGGACTCGGTGTCAAAGGACACGTGGGTTTTATTTTTATTTATTGTGTTGACGGGTTTGGCCTTATTTCACTCGCTATATAACGTAAATGCCATTATGCGTTTCGGATAAGAGTTGTTTTAGGATTACTGTGGCATCATCAATGATCTTTATCTCCTAAAATTATTGAATGTCTTAACGCAAAAAATATTTTATATATGTCTCTATAAAGTGTTAATTTGATGCATTTTGAAAAGTGCAATATTCGAAAAGAAAAAAAAAATTGCTCATTATTTTAACCCAATGTGTATTATCATTTCTCACACAAGACACGTGTCTACGAAAATATAACCATAGTTCTACAAATACAAAATAAAAAGTTAACTATTGTTAGGCACATAAACACGTGTCAAGTATTAAAAAAATGATAATACACATTGGGTTAAAGTAATAAGTAAAAATATTTCCCAAAAGAAAATGCAATGCACAAGTTTCAGCCATCTTATATTAAGCCCATCGGGAATGTGCAAAATCCAATCCAAACCGATCAAACTGACCAAATCAATTTAATTCAATTTTAATTGGATTGGATGTTAATTTTATAGTGTTCAAAACAGATTAAAATCGAATTAATCCGATTGTGTTTTTTTACAATAGATTTGGTTTTTAGGTCACTTATTATCCAATAGCCTTTATCCGACAACTTCTTTATCTAAAATGTTGTTTTCCGTTCTTATTTCTAGATGTGTGTATCCTATTTGGATATTTTTTGCTTTCGAAATTGTGGGTTTTTCTTGTTAGCTATCTTGCAAGAATGTTTTTATATAAATCTTATATGGACATTAAGTATTTGGACTTGAGGACAACATGAATTTCATTATTTAGTTTATTTTCTCTGATATTCTTTTTTTTTAATTTCCTTCATGCTGATCCAAGGTGGTCCTTCTCACTTTCTAAATTAAAATGGCTTTGGCTACCCAACTATTAATGTATTGATAAATAATAAAAAAGTATACAAAATGTATTGTATAATAAGCTTGTGTGCTTAGAAAGATCTACTTTCAAGTCTTTCAACTTTCACGTTTTCTTTATACAGCCGTTATTACATTGCACACACATCACATGTGTGATTCATTCGGTAATAACTTAACCCAACATTGTGTTTGAATCACTAATTTAGAACCAACTAGAAATTTTGAATCACTAGTTTAAAGCCAACTAGAATTAGCATGGAACTCAAACTTTACTAGGAGTACCCATGGGATGTTTCAGTGTTGATAGGTGTATGGATTAGATATATTGCTTTGACTTTTAGCCCTCATAAACCATAGTGTACAGTTTTTGAAGGTTGGGCATTGTTTGACTTTGCACCCCAAATCATAATGTGTGATTTGAAGAAGGTTGGGCTTATTGGTTGACTCATCAATAACCTCAACCAATACCTACTATCATTATTGTTTTGTGATGATGTGATGAATTTTTTCAAAACAAGTGGAATAATGGAAAACAATGTGCAACCAATACCTAGTCTTACCACCACCAAGTTGTAAATAAATAGGTAGCAACTTTACCGACCCTCTGATTTCATGGCGGCTTTGTAATTGCAGTAAGACCTCAGGGGCAAAAAGGGGAATAAAACCAGATCCCATATGAACTAACGAGGATATCGTTTTATATATACACAAAATGTATTGGAGGTGGGGCCCTCCGCCCACAGCCAAGAGGGCCAACTTTTTTAGTTGGCAAAGGCCTTTTATTATTTTATTCAGTTACGCTAAATCGCCAATCGCTCTCCCATGTCCCCGATGCCGACATCCTCCGTCGTCCTCATCCTCTTCTTCTTCACAGTGAGCAGAGCATCACAAATTAATATGCGGGCCCCACATAAACTTGTGGTGGGATGCAAACTTTTTGTTTTGCTCGATCGGACGGCTAAGAAGTGGTGGTGGGTGCAAACTTGATCACATTATTACGAAAGAAAGGATCAGAGGGAGCTTTGCATTGCATTTGCATGCTATGGAAAAGTTTTGTCTTCTACTTTTGGGCAGGCAGTCACAAACAACTTTTACAAAGTTTGGATGTTATCTTGTCTTCTGCTTGTGGTGTCTGCTTGAAGCAGAAGCATAAGCTATTTTGGGGACACTTGTTAAATGTGCAGTTTCAAGCTTAGTGCATGTCAGACAAGTCGCAAAAAGAAGAAAAAAGAAAAGAAAAGAAAAGAAAAGTAGGGAAGGTTGAAGCACTGGAGAAGGAAGGGACCATGCTTGGCCAAGTGAGAATCAAATGCGTTCTGTGTGTCATTTCTACCTATTTCGTTTTCACAATTTGCAGCTTACTGATACTCTCGTTTTGTGTTTGGAATTTTTTTTTTTGGATCAAATAGAACTTCATTAGATAAACTTTAACAATCAAGACATCTAAAATATCAATTCCAAGAGAGAAACAAACTAACATGCTAAGAGCAAAACTAACGCGGATAAAAGTCACACTAAAACTATTAGCCCATATCACCATAATTAGTCATAAGCCCAAACATAGCCCACAAACTCAACATAACCGAACCATAAAAGAACCCATGAACCTAAACGATCCCTACCATTATCACCTAAAGAAGAGTCGTCGCAACCACACCTACTACCGCATCCATAACAAATCTGGGTAAAATATGATTTTCAGCGATCTACCTACATATAAGAGCAAACAAATAAACGAAAACAACAACTTCGCCAAAGAACAATTGGGTGATTTGCAAGAATCTCCGTCAAAGACAATGCATAATCAAATTTGAAAACATGAGCGGTGTTAAGGAGCGGGCTTTGAGAGTAGGATTTGATTGAGAACATAGACTAAAATGGGTGATAGCGAACTTCAATCTAACCATAGGTTAAAAGAAACCACTATAAGGGGCTTTTTATTCAAAACGCCCCAGTGGACTTATTCACTAACCTAAAAGGAAAAGACGAGAAGAGAGGAAGGAGAGTAGGGGCAATGACTCTTCTTCCTCCTGCCCCCTCGATGAAATTTTCTTTTAGAACTCACAGAGGGAGATAGCGACTAGGGTTTCATAATGAGTTGTGTTTTGTGTTTGGAATTTGAACGTATCTATATATGTTATGATGGAATAAGTTACCTTATGTAAAAGGGAGCTAGTCCAGTAACAAAGGACTTTGATTGCAGACCAGTGGTCTCAGGTTAAACCCTCATGGAAGTAATTGGTAGGGTGTGTGAGAAACTCTATAATCTTGTAATTTAGACTATAGCTTGTATTTAAAAATAAATTAAGCAAAAAGTCACTTTTGATTCATGTATTTTGTCACTTTTACCACTTTAGTCCATGTTATTTCAATTTTGTCAATTTTGTCTTTATAGTTTCAATTTGAAGCAATTCAAGGACAATCCTCAATTTTAGTCAATTTTTTTAACTTATGTTAGTTGTGGAGAGGCAATTCAATCCCCAAATTATTTAAAAATACATTCCTTCTAAAAATAAATATTTTAAAATATAAATAATATAAATATAAATTTTAAAATAAAAATAAATCCTCTCTCCTCTTCTCCATACAACCCAACCCAACCCAACCCAACTCACAATATGAATCCCGACTAAACCCCGCAGCCATCACTAACTCTACCCCCAAACTCAGCAGCTGCGTCCCTATCCCAACCTCCCCACCCTCATCCTCACCAGTAGTGGCGCAGTCCCTTGTCCTCACCTAAACAGATCGAACAAGCAAAATCATAAACAGACCCAACCCACACCATGATGTTTAGCACCTAAACAAACCCAACAAGCAAAATCATAATAAATTAAAAAAATCGATCTGGGTATTTTAATTCAACCAAAATTCAAACTTTTTCAATCCTAGGAATGCATCTTCTTTCTTTCTTTCTTTTTGGGTTTTTTTTATTCGTTTTCTTCTTGTTCTGGTTTTGGTTCCATAAAGAAAGAAAGAAGGGAGAGAGAGAGAGAGAGAGAGAGAGAGAGAGAGAGAGAGAGAGAGAGAGAGAGAGAGAGAGAAGGTTCTGGAGGGTGGGTAGGGGTTGGGTACAAATTAGAACCGCAACAATGTCTTCTCCTATCTTCTTCGGGGAGAGACCCAAAGGACCGATCTTGGGTCAAATGTCGGCAGCATGGCTTCTTCGATGGCGCTCTAGGTTAGGGTTTTGGAGGGAGTCCATAACCCATACCTGGCGGACTAAGGGACATGGAAGCTCCGTGCCTAGCAGATTGGGGTTTATCCTAATTTCTCATTTCATCAATCTCCCAAAACTTAAATCAATTCACCAACCAAAACCCTCAAATCCCAATTTCTCATTGTTTAAGCAGCCGGACCATGATGATATATTGGCTGGTGACAGTGCTCTAGATATGATTCACAAGGCGGTGGGGAGTAGGATGGGTGATGCGCGGGGGATATTGTTTTTTTTTCTTCTCAAATTTAATATTTTTTTATTTGTCTTTAATATTTATTTTTATAATGAATGAATTTTTTAATAATTTGTGGACCGAGTTGTCCCTCCAAAACTAACATATGTTAAAAAAATTTGATGGAAATTGATGATTGTTCTTGAATTGCTTCAAATTGAAACCACAGGTCAAGATTGACAAAATTGAAAAGACAGAGACCAAAATGGTAAAAGTGGCAAACTATAGGGACCAAAAGTGTCTTTTAGGTTATGTTAGTAGAAGATGAAGTCACGTATAAATAAAATTAATGAGTAATTTCTAACAAGAACGTCTGGGTGGTGTAGTCGGTTATCACGCTAGTCTCACACACTAGAGGTCCCCGGTTCGAACCCGGGCTCAGACATTTAGCTACTGCTATATTATAGTATTTTTTTAACTGGCCAAGCTTGGTCGCCATCCGCCAACTAGCTTCTCTCTCCACATATGCACCACCAACGAGGTCCGAGATGCTCTTTCTTGTCCCAAAAGCTGTGACATATTTTCCCCTCTCTCTCTCTCTCTCTCTCTGTGTAAATGTAACCTACTTATCTATATATTGATCGTTAAATTTACCAAATGAATTCTTCCACTAGCCGGACTCGGATTAATTTTGCTGTGTGATTATGATATACAATTTTGTTTTCTTTGAACCAATCTGTTTGTAGACCGTTTGTTGGATGTGAATTACGCCCATCTACTTATTGGTGTCTATGGTTGCTTGTAGGAGCATGTTATGTTACAATGGCAATTGACACCAATTTGGGCTTAAAATTATGTGCAGAAATGTCGCATGTAAAGAAGAAAAAGGTATGGCATGAATAGAAACTAATTTGGTTTCGTAAGCTTCGAACTTTAATTTTTCTGATGGAGTTCTGTAAGTGATTTTGTGGCAATGATATTGTCCCGTCTTGTTTCATGCAGTGGGGCATTGACAAATTAAAATGCACCTATCTTCCATCATGTGACTAACTCAAATAAACCAAATGCAATGTATGCAAGCCTTTAGTGGGGCAATGAGCCATGGAGTCGGAGGGTAAAAACTTTCTTCTTGTATTCAAATACGAACCATCCAGAACCTTAACCCTACAACATGTGTACGGAAATTAACTGATCTAGGTTCATTTTAGATGAAAAGCCTCCTTCAGACAAAACTTGCATTGTAGCCAAGGAAATAGTTGCCCTCTTATTCAAACGGACAATATCAGCACCAAAGGATCAGCAGGGGATCCGCTTATTTGGGTAAGGTCACAAGTCTTAAAGCACCTGGCAAGATACCTTTCTGCCTGTGAGGACTTATCATCAGCTACAGAAAACACACTTTCCCTTCTCGCTCCGTGCCTGAGCCATAATAGTTGCTAACCTATTGAATCTTTTTGAAATTTAACTCTCCTAAGAAAACTATAAGATTGCAACTTTGCACTATGCCAAGTCACCCATATCTCTAACGAAATGTCATTGTGTCAAGCACAACATCACAAAAGGAACTAAACACAACCCTATGAATCCAAAGAATGCCTCTGTCGAGCGAAAAACAGCCTCTAACCTAGAACATAAAGAGACTTTTTAATACCCAATAGGAAAATGAAGTGAGCAACGAGGACATTGTATTATTTACCACCTTGTAGCAAACTATCAACGAAATGCTCCTTCTTGGAGCATTCCTCAGATTCAAAGGGGAAAGGTGCAACCTTTGCATTAGCAAATTAAGCATTTTATGTGTGAAAAGTTTCTACAAACTAATGTTTGACACAAGGTTGAGAAAAGTCTCTGCTTTAAAAAAGCGCACTGGCTTTATTAAGAACTGCGGTGAACAGCAGTCTAAGGACCATACCATTCTTATTGACCAGGGCAGGTCAGCGAGATTATTGAATAACCACAAAGAAATAGTTTGACTATTTGTTCAATTATCGAACCACAACCTCTCTGACCATTTAGATTTTTAAGTGGACTTCGTGAAACAGCTAACTGCTTTGAATGGCTGTTAGGAACACTCAAAACATATCACTCATGAAATGTAGGAAGGATCTTGAGAAATCTGAACTACTACCTAGAATACAGGTGTGTGCGGATGTTTAAGATACATCATGGAAGTGAACCAATTAATCTACTGTCTTAAAAAAGATTGAATGTCAACTAATAATTCCTGACTGAGGTATAAGGCACCACGCCAAAATCGAATTCTATCTATCTGGAAAACACTCAGCTTATGCCATACCATCAATGAATGCTCTTGAAAAATACCTAAATCTCGTATGGTATGGCCAAGGTGCACAATAACTTCACTACTAAATGTACTCATTGAAGCAATATGCATCAAGAAGCAACTGTAGATATGAGAAGTAATGATATAATTAAAGCAATAAACTGAAATTAACAAAATTTATCCAGTAAAGCATGTAAATTAAATGTATTAAGTCAACCTAATCCTTGTATATTATGAAGGGAAATGTACAAAATTCGAAAGAGCAATTCCATTACATATGTCAATTTCCTATACAAATTACTTACATAAACTCATTGGCCCCGAATGGTGTTGTCGAGAACCAACCTCAATCTCTGAGACAATACATCCAACTCAGCAAGCCGTTGGAGCTGCCATTGCCGCTCGAAGTCCAGTGCAGTCTTGCCTTTATTGGAGGAACATGAGCCAGAGCCAGAGCCAGAGCCTGAGCCTGAGCCTGAGCCCGTGCCCGAGACCGAACCAACATGGTCGGGGCAGAGCAGACAATGTTGAACAAGAACCATCCGAACTTCATTCAAAGACTGATCGAACACGTCCAAAACAGCCTTCGCCGCCAGCCCAGCAATGGGCCTAGACAAATTGATCATCTTCACCTCATCGCCATAATCATTTTCCACAAAAAGATTATCCAAAACACTCTGATTCTGATTCACCATTAAATTATCATCACCCTCGTCGCTCTTGGCTTTGTTACCAAACGGAGAAGTGGACCAGCACTCGGAGCTCCAAAGCTTCCTCGAGAGGTCGTACAAGGCGCGATCATGCGGCGAAAGCTGCGACTCGTGGAGGCCGCGAGCGAGCCGAGCCGAGACGACTCGGAACTTTTTCCGGAAGCGGCGGAGCTTCTCAGAGAGCTGGGATTTGGTGTATTGCTGAGACACGGTGGTGGAGAATCGTGCGTAGAAGAGGTGAAGGTCTTTGGGGAACGAGAAGCCATCTGAGGCGCAGTCAAGGAGGCCTTGGAGGAAGAGAACCTCGTCGGGCTCGGTCCAGATTCGGTGGTACTTGAACGGCGGGGTTCTCTGCCCATCTTCTGCGGAAAAAACGACGGCGTTGTAGTCGTATATGGCGGTGGATTCGAGGGTTGGGGGGAGAAGATTTGGGTTAGGGCTGGGGATGTGGTCTGGGTTTTTGCGTTTAATGGGGAGCTTGGTAGCGGAGGAGGGTTTAATTGAGTCCATGGCTAGATTTTGGGGTAGAGTTGGCTACGGAATAATATTTGGGGTTTGGGTTGGGTGTGGAATGGGTCAGTGCTCAGTGTGCAGTGGCTGATTTGTTGGTTTCTTTCCTTTTAATACGTAGTCTTTACTGCAAGGGGAGACAGAGTTTTTCACACACGCATGAATATACTAAGGGATGAGAGTTTTTCACATGCCACGAACATTCAGATCAGATTGAAGTCGTTTTCACTGGGCTAAAAGATAGGTTCTTCTACTCTCAAAATTCAATTAATTGATTTCACTGTTCTTTTTTTCATTAGAGATTGATTTCATGTCTTTAGTATATTAAATTGATATTTTCAATTCATAAATCAACATTGTTGAAAACCTAGTTAGTAAATTCACGGATACTTTCGTTTCTCTGTATGCTTTTTAAAGATAAAGTAAAAAGCCAAGGAACTTATAGTTCAAGTGATTATGCTTTCCTGTGTTTAACACTAACGACGGGGAAGATCAACAAGAGCATAAGATTTGAAGCGCCTAACATTAATCGCCAGAGTTTTTTTTTAAATGTTTTGCTTTATGAAAATCCCTTAATAACGTTGAACTCTAGGCGCACATTTATCAGCTCAAGTTTTTAGATTATTTTCACAACTAACAACTGAAATTTGGGAAGATCACCTCCAATCTCTGCTTTAAGTTGTGAAGGGGACAAAAATGGCTAGAGCCTCAACTATATTAACCTACATTGTAAGAAAAATGGCATATTACAAACAACCTGAGTAGCATACAAAATTTACAAGGGAAAAAAATTAATGGCAAAGCATCTATTGGACGCTTCGGTGCTACAAGAAAAAAAAGAGCTATCTCCAGACTAGTTAATTCGAAGCCAACTGCACATTGATCCTTTAGATGCTAATAAATTGCTGTCAAAATAATGTTGGCCAACCTCAACACTGCACAGTGCAGAAGATGCAAATCCCATATGGATCATGGGATATATCCAATCAAAATGGAGGATGGGATCACAAATGGTCTGATTATGTAACCACAACCGTTGATTGGAGTAAAGCTAAACGGTTTTTGGTGAGAGTAATCTTCTCTTCTGTTTCTGCCGCCTTTTCTTGGACTCCACGGACAATATCCTCAGGAGCTTTCTCTACAAACTGCATGAGCAAAAGACGATATCGTGACAAGAATTTAACTAAGAAGCCAACTCCAAACCACTTTAACTTTTTTACTATAAAACTAACAAAACTATCAGATGATGGATGTATCGAACAGCCAGAATTGAAGTCTGCATTTTTCCATAAGTTACAGTTATCCTCTTAAGAGAACCATTGTATAGGTAGCTTTTCATATCTAATTATTCCAAATACATCTTACCTAATGCTTTAGGTTTTATTTAATTTTTGTTAATTTTTAACAAATTACCCCTATTATCAAATCTAAATCCAATCGTTTAGCTGAATGGATACTTAGAGAAATTGAAATGTAAAGTACTCCCCCCTGCAAACCAAACCCAAGTGCTTAAACATTAGTAAACAGAATTCATACCTTAGGAGAACTGAGCCGAGCTTTAAGTCCATCATATTCTGTCTGCATCTTGGAAAGTCTCTTAGATAGGCGTTGGATTTCGGCAGTAATGTCAATCATATCAGCAAGAGGGAGATATGCCTCTAGTCCTTCACCAGCTACAAGGTGGACTGATTGATCCGCATTCCCTGAAGTAAAATACATGGCATCCACCAAAATATATGGCTCAACATCAGATCATAGAAAAAGCCATTGATAAATGAAAGTAAACATGAATATTTCTGTCCCTTGGCCAAATGGAAAATAATCCATAAAGAAACGTGCCTGGAGGAGAATCTGTAAAATGGATGTTTTGCAAATCTAGCCTGGAGAGAAGTGCTAAAACTTCCTTTTCTTTCTGCATCAAAATAGAATATTTAAGTTAGCTAGTGCTAATGATAATTATGTCCAAACCAAATAATTGGATATATAGTTGGGTCAACCCAAGTTAAAATTGTTGGAAATGGCCCTGCGACAGCAAGTATGCACGGAATATACAAGAAAAACATATATGAATTGAAATAATAAACTTATCAAAAGAAAAGACAGAACAACTAGTCATCTCGATTTCTTTTTCTCTAAACTAAGGGTTTCCCTGTAAAAATTGAAATCCAAGCTCATCCGCGTGCCTTTCCTTTTGTTGCTGATGAGACTTCAGGCACACGGACTCTCCAAGATTATATACAAAACTTAATGCTTAACAAATTAAACCCAAGCCCGACTCTTTTTGCTCTAGCAGGACCATGACCTGGCCCATAATAGTCTAGTGGGGGCATGGACAGCTTTATGATATGATTTCTGATGCTGGCATCAGTGAACTCAAACTAACCTGGCCCAGGACACACATCTCAAGAATGATTCAGTCTATGGCTCTATACATACTGAAGGTTCGAATAATGATCCACCAATTCGTTACACCCTGAGTTTATTCATTTCGTTCTCACAAAAGTGCAAAATAATACAGAAACAAAGTTGAAAAGCACCTCATCAGCTCTTACATTTTAATCTTATGCAAAATCATGGCTGGAAAAATGGATACGTACCACTATGTACTCAGTGACTTCTTCATTAGCAACTATTGAGGCTGATATACGCTTTACAGGCTCAACAGAATATTCTGCTCGAGCATTCCGGATGGCTCTAGTCTAAGAAACACAAAGAAGCAAACTTTAGTGATTTAATTATCCACGTTGACTGACTACATGGAAAAGATACAAGAGATCTAAAAGTGACAGCTAGACTTGGATGTGGAGCCAATAAAGGAGAACCAGGAAGAAAGATTTACTCACCAGAGCCTGTAAATTTTCAAACTTCTTAATCGAGTTGCTCTTCCTTGGAAGTGAAGTCAGTGGCCATGGTGATATTATAAGAGCTTCTTTTCGATATGGGAGTGCCTATATTAAATCAACCATTCATTTTATAATGGAAAATAGAGAAACATTATAGTTAACAGTACAATGGAGGTGAAAACAGAGAAATCTAAATTGAAAGCCTACACTTAAGAGTTAACTATCGTCGCAAAAAGAAGCTAAAAGAGAATCTATCCACATGAATAAAAACATAACCATGCCTAAATTTGTCTTGTGAACAGGGAATGTTAAAGACGTGATCCACTTTCCCCTATATTTAGCACAGAACACACCAATGTGGAGATAAGCATTCAAGGGACTTTCTTCGTAGCAATTAACAGCTATTTAACTTCCCATGAAATATTAAACAAGTGAAAACTTGCAACTTAGTGGGAACACCAGCCTTCCGATCATCCTAATTGGCTTAAATGTGAGGTCCAATGGATTATGTATCAATCATTTTCACGAAAAATTACCCAAAGAATGTCTGGACCAAGATATATTGCCGCACTGGCTCTGATTCCAAAGAACCATAATTTATTTGAGACAGCAAATATGATAAATCTTTGAGCTCTAAGTCATTCAAATTCCTTCTAAATTGTAAAATCCCAAGAGAGATCTTAGAAGGAGAATGAGATATTATGGAAGAGATGACATCATAGTGGTTCAAGGATATGACATATAAGCCGAGAAATAAGATAGAAATGACAACTCTGCGAACCAAACATCTTCCGAAAACCTAAATCTATTCCAATTCGCAACAACCAGTTTTAATAAATGAGAAAAGGAAAAAGAATCCTGTGAAATGAATTTCTGAGGACTTCAGAGACACCAAGAATCCTACATATTAGGTATATCATCTATGATTATTCTCTATACTATATTATTCTGCATGTAATTATGAATTCTTCCTAGGCAATTTTTCTTGCACGTAATCTTAAGGAGAAGAATAACCTAAGACAATTATCTCCATTCCTTCCCGGTAAAAATCTTTATATGGTTCATGGAGAAACAAAATCACGATTTTTTTTTTCCATTTAACAAATGAGCATGAAGAAACCAACAAGGACCTTTTAGGTAGAGAAGTTGAGTTCCACACAAGTGTTGAATACCGTAAATCAATTTACCTGCCAGAGCTCCTCAGTCACAAATGGCATGAAGGGGTGTAGCAATTTAAGTATGTTTTCAAAAACATACAACAGAACTGCCTGTGTGACAGAAGCAACTGAATCACCACTGGAGTGGTAAAGACAAGCTTTACTGGCTTCAATATACCTACATAAGTGAAAGAAATTAACAGTTGGCAAACAGGAACATCAGTACATTTGAGTTAGCAGAAGGTATTAACAAAAAGATTTTTTTTTTTTTTTTAAAAGGGCTAAAATTCTTTTTTCCTTTCTATGTTTAATAAGAATCACACTTCCAATGACAAAATAGAACAGTACACTACAGGGGACAAGTTGTCCACTAGTCTAGCTAGGCTACGCCAAAAAGAGCTAGACCTCATAATATGACATGACAGCAGACAACTACTCCAATCATAAAATAGACTGATAGTTAAACTCTTAAGAACTGAAGCCCAAAGGGAACCCGAAAAATGAACTCATCCCACAAAAGACCCACCTCCACATCCCTTGCTACCACAAACATTAAGAGTTCGAACTTCTTGAAACAAATATAAATATCCAAACAAATCCCAGCAAATAATTTCGCCCTTTTTTGGATTTTTTAATATAAACTTTTGGTAAGAATATCCTGTAATTATCATCCTCATAAATCATACCAGACATAGAAACATTATAAGTTGGCATACAAGTTAGGCCCGGCTGGTTAGCTGACCTAGTAGAGATTTTCTTGGCACAAAATCAACATGCCAGAAAAATTCCTAACCATAAAACCAATCTGCATTGTTGTCAGCCACAGTAACCAATAAGGGCACACTTTCAGAAAAGACTCTGACCACAAACATAAATTGGGTCTTTTATGATTCAAAGTTTTCTTTGGGGAGGTTCAAAATCCTTTAAGACATATAAGAGATTGGATTACTCTTACATAAAGGAATATATAAAAACTGATCATGCCCAGTCAGGCAAATTTTTTTTTGGACAAGATACCAAGACTTTATTAGAATAAAGCGAAACCCAACATCTTTGTCTAACAGGACAAGGGGTCCACAAGCAGAAACACAAGGTAGTCGTTCACCATATCCAATGAATGTTGTCAAAGTAGTATCCAACACAAAACCAGTTCACCATATCCAATCAATATTGTATATTGTCATGCACCGCTTAGAATTCCTGATATGGGATTCTATATTATCAACGAACCCCCCCACATGTGGTGGGAGATGTGAAGCACAAGCAGGAATTGGACCTGACGTATGGATTTTCCATGAATATCATGTTAAAGTAAGAGTATCCAACCAAGTATCCAACCTAAAACCAATTGGAATTGAGCGGATAGTCCCAAAACATTGTGCAATATTCTCAATAAATGCCTTTGGCGTTGTATTCCTACAGTTTTCATTTTCTATGTAGGAACATAATACAAAGCTTTTGATTATTATCTGATGGAAAATATTTGAGTAAAAATTGCAAACTTACCAATCAGCAAAATCACCCCAAAAAAATTCATATGTCTCTCTTCCTACATCTCCAAAGAAAAATTTGTCATAGCTTGCGGTGACTGTGTCAATAAGCAAATGAAGTTTTGAGATCTGAAAAAGGAAGAAAAGTGAGTGATTAAACAAAGAAGTAAAATCAACGGGCAATTCAAAAACTTAACATGACAATTATCTTACCACCCAACATTCTGGTAAAGGTAGCTTGTCCAAGAGCTCCACTTTGTCAAACTGAAAGAGCATGTCTTGATTTAAGAAGCAATACAAGTAATGATTATCATTCTATAATATTAGTGTAATAACAGCTAAAGTAGAATAAGATCAAAATTTCCAATACTTAATAGAGAAATACAAGATACAATGATGGGCCATGATCTGATAAAGCACCAGGTAATTGCAATAATTTCCCATCTCATGGAACATGGAGAGATTGAGTGATTAAGACGTGTATGGAAAATCTATTTAGTTTCCATTCCATGAGACAACCAGCCAGTGTGCTATAGGCGTATTTAACACATTTTATAGAAAGATCCAGAGAGTTAGAAAAGTGAAAAGATATTATGACTTAAAGAAAGATTATGGGGACAGCAAGTGAGGTAACTTCTAAACAACTTGGAAGATAAGTAGTGTTCAGAAATCATTTCATGAATTTTCAATTATAAAATAGTTGCATCAAACACCAACAATACGCTTCTACCCATTTGCTTTGGTAATTGAGAATTCAGTAAATTCATTCAGACACATTCAGACATGATGTGCCACTGTTCAAATTATTTGCAGACAAGTTTGTAATACATAATGAGATTGGAGCTAACTTTAGCGATATCAGGTCAAGTTAAGTTCTTGTGGAAAGAGGAAGTTATAACTTTACCGATACATATATGAGATTGGGGCTAATTTTGTGATACAGGAACTTTTCACCATAACAAGAAACTAATCACAGGTGGCGCATTTTCTGGTGAATCCTTTAAAAGAGAGAAAACATCCATTGCTAAGCAGGCAAAAAGTATGCAATCTAAGTTTTCTGGTATGACTTGAGATTGAGTTCTGTTTTCATTTAGCCTCTCCCATCCATTCCTTAATCCATGTAGGAAATGATAAAAAGAAAGGAAAAAAAAGTTTCACCGTGAAAAACAAAGAATTGAGCATACCCACAAAGGCTGAAGTTGTAATTTATCTCTTTCTAAGCAGGAGCAGTTTCAAGGAAATTGTTTTTAAGCTACTAGGGTGTAAGGAAAGCTTTTAGCTAATGCAAGAATACGGAAAGGAAAACTAACAAGAATTGCTCATTAAGGCTGCAGTACTTCAATCATTTGCTTTTTTCACTTTTGTTCAGCAAAACACGAGCAGGCACAGACATTCACAAATGAAGACATATGCCATCATTCTCTGTGGTTAATTGAAAAGTAATTCACAAGTGAAGGACTGATACATGCAGACATACCAATACCATCATTCACAAAAACCAAAAGTACAATTTTCCACAAGCAAAGCATTAGCGAATAATTTTCACAATAACAGTACAAATTGAGAGAACAAAACAAACCTTATAAGAGAGTATATTTTCCCAAGCTGATGCATCATTTTGACTGGGTAAATTCTGCAATACAAACTTTCCAGCATTCCATAGTTTGTTAGTGAAGGCCTTATTTGACGTCAACCTCTCAGTGGATAAATTAAGGTCCTGAAAGAAAAGAATACCAAATCAGCCAGAAAGGCAATTGGTACAAGCTAAGAACCATTAACATGCAAAAGTGGAAGACTGCATACGTATATTTCTGGTCAGCAAGTGAAGTAAAATACAACAATGTCTGTATAAGTGACATGCAGAATTGACGCATAAGTGAAGTCAGAACAAAACAAACCTGACCAGCAGTCCCTAGAGCAATTGTAAATCTTAAAGCATCTGTGCCATATTCCTTGATTGTATCTAAAGGATCTATGACATTCCCCAATGTTTTAGACATCTTTCGACCCTGAAATAATAATTACACAAATTGTTTAATACATCAGAATATCAAAATTAACATAAAGAGTATACTACAAATGCATTAGAGAATTAATGCTGTAAACAACAAGGAACAAACAAGGTTGCAACAAAGAAACATTTGACCATCCACATTCTTTTTTGTTGTATACTATTTGCGTAACCAATTTACATGAATAGTATACAAATGTAAGTAACAAGTAAAACAAAGTACAAAAATAAAGCTCAGACGACACTAAAACTAGTCATCCACATGGAAAGTAATCTTCACATATTAGCCTAAATATCAAACAAGTAACGCAACAGTCTGATAAAGTCTTTCCATACATGAGCACCGGATCACACAAGGAGAACAGCACTCCAAATTAATTGATTACTCTTTTAAACAAACTTCATGTAGACATGCCAAGACATTGCAATAATAAATAAAAAAATTCCACAACTCCTATTCCATTAAAGAATGCAAGAAAAAGTGGTTTATAGATTGGTCCACCACTTGCAAAACATCATTTTGCATAAACACTCATTATTTAAGAATCAATCTTGCACGAAATGTGAAAACCAATTAGCGTCTTCTCAGAAATTTGGTCAGAGACAATCTGGAACATAGAAGAGTAAAAAAAAATCCGCAATCCAAAGGGGAAAACCCAACATATCGTGAAAATAATGTAACCAATAAATTAATAGCATTCAAATAATTAGGAACTTCATCAATAAAGAATTTGGAGGATCCTCACAGTAGGGACGCAAGGGAGTATGGGAATAAATAATTCTACACTCAAGAAACAACTAGTAGTTAAAAGGACGAAATTAAATACAATATCAACATTGAAGTAGTAGTATTTATCATGCAATTTCTACTCACTTGTGAATCCCGGATGAGACCATGAAGATAAACATATTTAAATGGAACTGTCCCTGTAAACTCAATTCCCATCATGACCATCCTTGCAACCCAAAAGAACAGTATGTCATGCCTGTTCAAACATGCAAGCAACAATATCAACTTCAACAACTTTTCAAGTAAGCAAGTTTAATAGTAATAATAAAGTTAACAAACCTTCCAAACTTTTGCAATAACCTAACCATAATAAATCTACCACTGAAAGTAAAAGGTGTTATTAAACTAATTATAATATCACCAAAAACAAATAAAATAAAAGGTGACATGGACATTATCTTATTACTAATAAAAATATAAACCATGACCCTGACAACCAAATTTGCAGAACCCAAAAGCAGTTCCATTACCAAATGGTTCCTCAAAAACAGATTTAACTCCTATTCTGCACCTAAGAAGGCTAATCGTGGCGGTGTAAATTATTTCATTGGTAATCAGAGAGAATATTTGTCAATTTTTTCCTAGGAGATGGATTAGCACGCCAAACTGCAATGCAAGGGAAAAACCCATTGCTCACACCCTGAGAATGCCATAGAAAAAGACTTTGCGGCAAAAACTCCCATCTTGTTCAACCTCCACAACATCATATCAGTCCTCAATTCTCTCATTTAACAGCATAACAGCGTACAAATGGGAGAGACCTCATCATCCAGCCACCACATCATCGAGGGCAGAAGATGGTCAGACTTGGCAGGCAAAGGAAGGGCAGGTGAGAGAGCTGTGGGAAAGCTAGTGTTAGACCAGCTGAGGAAGTAGTGATCTAGAAGCTAGGTACAGAAGGAGAGGTATTTGAAGGCTGATAGGCAGGCAAAGTGGGGTTCTGTAGAAGGCCTGATATACTGCAGTTGAGAGAGAGAGAGAGAGAGAGAGAGAGAGAGATACAATGGACTACTTATTTGACCAAATTATGATAAAGTTGCAGCAAAAGATGAGAAAACGACAAAAGATGGACATACCCTGTCTCAAGCATTGTAGTAGGATAAAACCGCTTAAAATCCTCGATTGACTCATCTGGCCACCCAAGAGTACTGAAAGGCCACAGTGCACTGTGAAAAGGGAAAGATTTATTTAGTCAAATTACATAGCATCTAAATAGGGCACGCTAAATCTCAAATCCTGGAAGTGTTGGCTGGAGTCCTCAAAGTTTAAGGTATATGATATAAACAGAAAATAGTAAAGTCCTTACCAAGGATGAAAATGTCAGTCTCCATGAAAATATTGGCAATTCGGATTTATGGAAATAAATGGAATTTGATTTCAAAGCAAGAAAATTTGTATGAAACATTAGGAAATGCTAAACCAATTAATAATGCATCGATTAAACATGTAAAATTCTATTACAAAATGGATGAAAATAGTGTGTGCCACTGCCATCAACACATACATGAACTTAACACTTGAATTCTATTGCAGAGAAGCTTCTTAATTTCATTGAGCATGATGGAGTACATGCATTCTAATGGATAAATTTGAAATATTCAGTTGTTGTCTTTGCTAATAAGATCAGGTCGAACTTAAAACTCCATTAGTCCTGACTTTTTCCTACCTCCACTCACCACTTGGGCCAGCCCTAAAATCTAGTCCTAAAATCTTTTTATATTCTACATAGCACACAACATGATAATTTTTTCAGGACCTACTGAAAAATTCGACAGTTTTCATAATTGTAAAAGAATAAAGTGGGACCTTTCATAGTTTCTAGAAAATACATTTCAATAAGTGGCAATCTTGTGAACAACAGACCTTGAAAACCATGTGTCAAGAACATCCGGATCCTGATATATTTTTGTATCTCTTCCATACTTCTTTTGAGCTTTCCGAAGAGCTTCATCCTCACTCCTTGCAACAATATATTCTTCTTCACAGTCTTTACCCACAATGTACCAAACTGGTATTCGATGTCCCCACCACAGTTGTCTGCTTATGCACCAATCCTTAATATTTGATAGCCAGTGATTATAGATCTGTTATTTTAAAAAAGGCACAGGTGTGAGTAAAACAATCTAGCAAATCTTTCTGGTTAAGCCACTACCAATTACAAGTTAATGTGGTTAAACACTCGTTGCATCAATGCCATAAAGTACTCAATTCGTGATGCAATAAAAAGAATTAGAGGTGTGAAACAAACCAGCACACGGCACATCACATATATCTGTACTCGTGCTGGGAATTGAATATCAGACCCATCGAGCATAGTACTAGTGACTTCCATCACATGCTTAATTGAACTATATGTTATTTAAGAAAACCCTATTTTTCCACTGAAGAATACAAAATGTCAATTATGTCGCCCTTAAGTTCCTTAAGATTAATAATAAGATTTAAAAATTAAGGATAATTCAGTAAATAACTCACTATTCATACTTCTCTCTCCCACAGACTAACTTTTCTCTTTCTACAGTAACAAATGAGGTCACATACTGCATACCTTTTCAAATCTTTCGGGTATGATTTTCAAATCTCCTTTTTCAACAGCATGAAGGGCTTTCTCAGCTAAGGGCTCCATCGTTACAAACCACTGCTTGCTTACTAGTGGCTCTATAACCTGATATCCAAAAGAAGGAAAACTATATATAATTAAGAACAAAATCTTCATAGAGAATTTATATTAATCTTTTCAGAATTTGGAAGATGAAATACCAAATGTGAAAAACAATCAACTCACTTCTCCACCACGCTGAGATCTGGGAACTCGTAAAGTGTGTGGTTCTTTCTTTACAGCCAAACCAGTCTCCTCCAGATCTGCCCAAAGTTTCTTGCGGGCCTCAAACCGATCAAGGCCACTAACAGAATCATAGGTTTCATTACCAAATAAAAGATATAAGATTAAAAAAATTCTCCAGTGAATTCAAGTTCAACAATCTAAGAAAACTGAAACAGCATTTACCAGTACAGTCCAGCAACCTTGTTTAGAGTTGCATCCTTGTTCATGACATTAAGTATTGGAAGACCAAGCTTTCTTGCAAGATTGTAATCATTATGATCATGTCCAGGGCTTATCTTCAACACACCGGTGCCAAAGTCTTTATCAACATGCTGCCAGATGAAAAACAATTAAAGTTCCACATATCAAGTTATTTACCTGGACTTGTATGAGAAGCAGGCAGTTAGTTAAAGGGTAATGATTCAACAAAAAGCAAAGTACAATTATCAACAAAAACAAATATGTATCTTCCATGGATGTTTTTTTAAAAAAATTTCTGATTACAGATGATGGCTTATAAAATAAGTAAAGCAATACAGTCCAGGACTCCAGGCCATTGGCCCACCGTCTGCAGTATAATTTAATATGGCGTAATTTGCATAAAATCCTTAATTCAGTTAGCAGATCAGATATAATTTTCCTAAGGGGAGATATGTTAATTTGAAGCACATAACATGGGGCAGAACAATATATTAAAGACAAACTCACTGCAACCACTTTATTGTTCTGCAAGGACATAACCACAAAAATTACTAGTGTTTCTTTTCCTTAGCAGGGAGAATATTGAAAGCTTATTCTGGCAACTTGAACTTTACAGCAAGTGAAAGTACTGAAGATGTTCAGTATCAAGAAAAAAAAATGAGCACGCAATTGATATGGGAAACTACGAGGAGGTGAAGAAGTATTCAGGCACAAATAAGAAAAAAAAAAACTAATAATCCATAGACCAGGTGAATGACCTGGGTAGAACCTTCGACATGATTCAGAAATTAACTTTAAATTCATCACTACTTTTCCTGAGTTCTAACCTTGCACTCGTTTTCTATCATATTTATTAATTAATGTAATGAAATGCACACAGATCCAGGCCCATTTAATGAGGCTTCCATTAATAAATTCACTCTATTAACTTTCTGCTTCTAAATGTCCCTAGACAATACTATTACAGCACAATATCTAGTCAGAGATCCCACATCAAGAGTAATTGGCATCATACTAACGATCAAATAAGAACATCAAATACAGTGATGATATAGAAAAGTAGTCCGAGATACTTTACCTTGTCAGAGATGATAGGGACATGACGGCCATATGTCAAAGGAACTATAGCCATTCTATTAATATATTTAGAATATCGATCATCCTGCATGACATTGTCAAACATTGGATATTACCAAGAATAAATCTAAATCAAAATAAAATATTTCATTCAGACTAACAGCTATGATAGCAATTGGAGTTCAGAAACAAGCAAGTTACTGTCCTTCGACTAAAAAGAAAAGAAAGAAAAACTATGAAATGGGATAAGGAAAACTCCATTATTTCAAACCATGGAAAAAAAACATAGCCAAATATTATAGAGACCAACATTGTTCAAGGGAATAACAGCCAAAATGATCCATAGAGGAGGCCCTATTCTTCTTTTCATAACTGGTGTATGTCGAACAAAGCAGCGAGTGAATCATCCAAACATATGTTCCAACATTGTCCTTTTGGGACACATATTTGGGGTAGGTTGCGCTTGCTTTCGACATAGAGGGCTCATTTGGTGCCTAGGATTGGATAACTCACTAGATTTAAGGTATGTTGAAGGAGGAAACTGGTTTGGAATTTAAATACTAAGCACTATTCATTAATGTAGCTCTTCACAATAAAGCCTAGGTTTGGAATTTATATAAAAGATTAGGTAAATAGATGTTGATCCCAAAAATCAAAAGTGATGTCTGAAGTTGTAAACCTATCACCTGTCTAAATTGCTTAAGCATTACTTACCATAAAAAATTGTCATCACCTGGTCGATCCATAACTAAACTCCAACAGGATACCAGAAAAAGAAATTTAACCTACCTCAGGATGCACAGCAATAGCTACATCACCAAATAAAGTCTCCGGGCGTGTTGTTGCTATTGTCAGATAGTCAGACCTGAGTACAGGAAGGTACCAATCAGAGTGCATCATAGACACACACAACACACAGCAGCAGAATAAATGAACTTACACAACAAGCATGTTATTGTGGTCAACCGAGTTTATCAAAACCAAAATAAGTATTGGACTGATAAAAGAAATCAGAAGAATTAAGGGCTCCTAAAAATCTTCTAAAATCTTGTAAAGCACAATCATCTTTTTGTTCTTTTATTAGTTGGTTGTCAAATCACAAAATAAACTAGCAAGGTTTGATCTCTGAGAAGTCACAGTTATTGTGTCAATAGGTTTTCTTCTGTTCAGAGATAAAGTTGTTGAGAAGATTAACATAAGATCTGAATACCTTATAAGTTATAACACTAGCAACCATATATGTACATAATATTTTGAATCAGCATACAGTAATAGTACAAGGGAAAGCATGTGCTTCTAAATTCTAGTAGACTGAAAGATTAAGAACACATTTCATAAGGGGATCAGAAATGGTAAGCTGGGAATTACTTTGAGCCTCCAGCTACACGATACTTAATATAATAGAGAGTACCAGATTCTTCATGATATTCTACTTCCTGATCCAAAATATCAAAGAACCACATCAAATATTGCATTTTAAAGCATAAGCTGTATCAAGATTAAAGAGTAACGTCTACATGAAACCAGAAGTAACTTACCAAGTCAGAAACAGCAGTCTGTAGACTAGGAGACCAGTTCACCATGTAAGACCCTTGAGGGAAAAAAAAAACACAGTTTTACTTGGCTGCTAGTCACACTTGCTTGTCAATGATAAAGCTACAGGTGACTCTCAACAGTCAACTCAAAACATGGAGGGAAAATTTCAGGAAAGAAACAAAAAGTATAAAAATAAGCTGAACATCACTATAACTGTTATTACTAGAGAAATGCTTGATTCTGTCACCGTAGCAACATAACTGTTGTAGACAGAAGAAAGCTAGTTCTTTACATCTTTACTTTTGCTAAATCCTATTGTTCAGAAGAAAAAACTGTCAAGTTGTTCATAAGTTCATAACTGAAGACTTCAATACACAATATTTGAACAGAAATTCTGACTTACCAGTTTCGTCTCGGATTAATATGTAAATCCTCAATTAATGCAATCCTCTCAAATTTTCGTAAACACAAAAACCTATCCAACACTATGCTAGTAGTATATTTGCAGTACAAAGATGTCACCATATATTTCCTAAAGTGGTCACCCCACATAGAATTAAAGAAAAAGGATCATTTAACAGCAAAACTCAACTAAATATATAGCAACTTATGGTAGACAACCAGCCATCCCCCACACGTTATGATAGCTTAAAGTGAAGGCCTTCAAATAATAACAATAGTTGTCACAAACTAAACTGCATAATAACAAAAACTATAGACTAAGGGATTCAGTAGCAAAACAAACCCACCTACTAAACTCCATTAAAAAAGGACCAGGCCACAACAAAGCTCTTCAGGAGCTAGGATTATGGAGCAACTTTAAGAGGAACTCGGGGATATACCTTGATAGATTAAGCCTTTCTCATGAAGTCTGACAAAGGCCTCAATGACAGCTCCTGCAAGGAGTAAAAGGATATGAGCCTTGACCGAATAAGCCTTTTCTTTTCATATAAAGTTTCAATCTTTTCGGAGAAAATAATAAAAAGACAATACAAATATTTACTAGCTTATTACAACATTAGCAACCTTTAAAGTTTAACTAGTGTATGTGTCCAGCACGAGGCAGTGCAAGGTGTACAGCTTTGCAACTGAAGTGACACCATGGGAGCTGAAGAATACCTCCCGAAAAAGATGAATCCTGCATGCCCTAACTCTTGCTTTCAAGACAAACGAGGGCATCTGTTCAAGTTGTCTTTTTTCCCCTTTAAACAAAACTCACCATTTCACTAAAGGCTCATAGATTTTAAAGAACACTGTAGTTTAAGTTCATGAAGACCTCTATTTCTCACTTTCCATCTCTTTTATTGCTGGCTCCACGATAACTCAGCTTCTAATACTTCTTATACAATTTTATCATTTTCATATTATTTTAATAAAAGTATACATAATTCATGTTTAAAAGGCTTACGCCTCGCCTTTTAAAACATTGGTCCCTATGAACAAACATACGTTTGCATACTTCCCTAGATAATTCATTGATTACCCTATTCCGTAGTTACTACTCATAGGAACTAGACTTTTCCGACTCATTGACTAATTCTGAAACACTTCCCTAGGCATCATTAAATCTTTTGTTCTGCAAGACATAGATCCCACCCCAATGACAATGTTGTAAACTATCTCATACATTCTTTCTTGATTGACTAGAGTTCAACCAGATAGAAAAATGCCTTACGACTTAGCTGTTCATCAAGGGTGAAATGCTCTCTATTCCAATCACAAGAAGCGCCAAGTCTTTTGATCTGATTTGTAATGGTTCCACCATACCTGATATAAAAAATAAATAATCTGTTAAGAAATAACAAGTATAATTGGAAATAACAATTTTCAGTTAAACATAAATAAAAGCAGTTCACCTTTTTTCTGGAAATTATATGTAGTATAGTAGATTAGTAAATTGCAAATCTACGCCTATATAGTTCTGTAAATGTTTGAATGTACAAGGGAGGATTCAGAACAACAGAATCATAACTGCTACAAGATTTTGATTCAAGGTAATTCTTCAAAAACAGACATGCCTTTTGCATGAATGACTGATTTAAGGTACTTTTCGGTAAAATCTTTAACTGTAAATAATCTTCAGAAGCAGAATATCATGATCATGATCATTGATTCATGCTGCATGTATAAATAGTAAGAGTAAGGTGATCATTCTTTTTCTACATTGCTCGGTTGTGAGGGTGGTATTTTGAAGAGAAACAGCAATTTATTAATGTATAAAAGCTAATCACAAAGAGTGGATGAGGAATCCACAATTTGAGAAGAGAAGAGAAAATACAATAAAAGACCACTCAAACAAATATGAAAGTTTGTATTTGCACTGGCTAGCATGGGGTGCATTTACCATAGGATTTCTGAATTACATCAAGAAAATGCATTTTCCAGTATCTTCTTCTCGTCTAGTGGGTCCTTCTGCCAGTCAAGGTTAATTTACCCTTAATTCTCATCAGTTTTCAGCCCTACCTGAATTCAGTCCTTCGAGATTTTTCCTTTTATCTATCAATATAATCAGGGTCGTAAACAACTAGAAAGCGTTTCTATTTATTTCTGATTGTCTGCCAGTCAATGAAGTCATAAGCAATTTAGAGTCGAAACAAAGTGTTTTAATCTTTCAAAAGAAAGTATACATTAGCATACAGAGATTTCCGTTTCATTCAAGAAAACACAATCTATGTTAGGGAACTTGGCTAAAGGGTATGATAAAGGAAGTGATGAGAGCAGCCTGCTAAACACTGTAAATTCAGTGTCTTAATATCTTTATATTTTCTTAAAAGGACCATTTTTTGTCCCACCTAATGTTAACTTGTGAAATGAGACTTCCATACGATCCTAGCTTGCTTTCAGCATTTTTCATGATGTGCCCACTCTCCAAAAAGTCATCTTTAAAATAAAGAAATAACTAGATATTTAGAAGAGATGATGCATAAAACTGCAAGAGAAAACTAATAAGTTCAGGAGATGTGCCATAGACGAAAGTATCTATTTATCAGTGACTCAGTGTACTAGGGCCATCTCAAAAACATCCAGGTCAAAATATGGTTGTCAACCAAAATTGCTTTATAAAGGGCATAACAACCGGTGCAAAGAATTCAATGTGTTGCAACAAGGAAACAACAATTTTTCTTTCATAATGTAAAAAATATGAATATGCACAAGTTAATGACAATACAACTCATAATCAAAGAAGGTAGAAAGGATAAACAATGTAAGATAGATAAGCATATATACTTCTCTTTCCACTCCCAAACTCGATTCACAAACTCATCTCGACCCAATTCAACCCTTTTAATTCCTTCAGATGCAAGCATTTTTTCTACAACCAGCTGGTAGGAAAAGAGTAATGGTAGTATGAGCAACAACAAAAAATCAAACTAAGATATGCAAGTTACAATTTTAGTACTAAGTCATACCAAAAGTACAAAGTAAGACAAAATCGAAGCCAATGAACAAATATTGAATCAGAAATTGACATAGAAAGTTATCATTAAGAAAATCAAATCCCAATCATAAACTCAAAAAAAAAAAAAAAAAAGGAATCAGATCAAAGCCGTTTCAACTCTTCAAGAATTATAAAGGAAGTTGTAATAATGAAAGCAGTTGTAGAACACCGAAAATTGGAGATGAAGATGGTGCGAGGCATAGCAATAAAAATGTGAATCAGTGGAAACACTTGTCTGGAAACATAGGCTTATGGTACAGAGACAAACCTGAGTTGCTATACCAGCATGATCAGTCCCAGGAAGCCAAAGCGTGGGTCTTCCCTTCATACGATGGTATCTAACCATAATGTCCTACAGCAGTAATAATTAATGAAAAATGAATAGAAGAAATAAGCAGCAGTTGAGTTACAGTTTAGGTCCGGGTTCATCAACAAAAAAAAAAATTAAGTATGATAAAATGCCAATGCATAAGAACACCTTTCACAACCTCAAGAGTCACAAACATCGCATGTCCCATGTGCAGGGAACCAGTAACATTTGGAGGCGGCATTGAAATCACAAAAGGATCACTTCCTCGGTCAAGGTTTGGCCTAAAATACCCTTGAGACTCCCACCTAACAATCACATGAGTTCATAAATAATATGCAATGATTTTTACATAACAAATAGATAGTAAGCACTACTTGATCATATCTGCAAACTGACATGTGAAAATGCAGGAAAAATAAGAATTAAGAACACGTGCATGAAGCAATACAATTTTTTTTTTCTTTTTGGTTGAGATTAGAATGTGTATTTTGTCAGGAATTATTAAAAAGAACCACAAACACTAAATTTAATACGTGCAGATGCAAATACCATTTTGTATAGGCCAAGCATGAAAGTGAAATTTTTATCACCAAGGGACTTAATCTTTAGTTCTAGTGTGGAACAATAATCTAAACAAATTATAACTAGGAACATACTAAAAGGTAATTACCAAGAAAAAGGTGATTCTCTCTTAATTGAGCCACAAGAGACCCATATACTCTGGACACATGGTTTGTGGATTTTCACAGGAATCAAACATTCAATAATAAGCTCTAATCATGATTACACTGCCAGAGAGATTTGTACACACTGATACGGCATCAATAAGGGGCATGTGGAGTTAAAAAGTGTAGATTGGAAAACTAGCCATTTGTTTTATACACAGAAGTACACAAAAGAAAAAACAATCAAAATAATTGACATAAACTTTGAACCTTCGTAAGTCTCAGGACCAGCCCTGCATAATGCACTTCAAAGCATCACTAGAAAACTTGAAAACTAACCACTGAAAGTGCAGACAAGAGACCTTGTTTTTAGGGGATACTTCTTTTTCTTTAAGCCTTGGTTTAGGAAAGCTTCAATATGGAAAGAGTTGGAAAAAGATGTCTGGTGTACTGCACTAGTATCACCTCAAGAAAGATTGGTAATGTGATCACTTCAAGAAAGATGACAAATGTGGACTCCAACCCAAATATTATCCCGGAAAAAAATTTTGATAATGACTGAATAGAAGTAAAAGTTTTCCTCAAAAACACTCCAGTTCAACAGATGAGAAAAGTCATCTCTGATCCCACCAACAAAAAACTTCAGTTTCAAATTTTTAGATCATTTTTCACGTGAATGGAATTTACGAAATAAGGAGTACATTACCATAGTATTCTTCCAGAATAATTTTATTGGATTAGAGAAAGTCAAAAACCAAAAGATATTTTGAAATATTATCTAAATTCTCAGGGGGGCTGATAAATTTTTTGGTTTTAGGATAAGAAACAAAATAAGTTTATTACTACGAACAAAGAAGCAATACAACAGCAGAGAAGCAGCAGTCCATCAAACATTTACAGTAGAACGATAGCATTGTATCAGACAACATAATAATGGTTAAGGGCTTTGTCCAGAATAATGTACCAATTGTATATCCCTTCTTCTGAAGTAAAATCAAAGGTCTTTGCAATCTCTGGAGAAGTGAACACGCCATTCTCGGAGGCGGCAACTGAAACATAACAAGAAATGATAAATGCATGCAGCACCCTCATCACAATGTGACCTAACTGCGACTAGAATGGTTTTGAAAAATTGGAAGTGAAATAAAACAGAAAATTTTATAAACCCGACTAGAATGAATAAACTTTAATTAATTCAAATATGTTAACGTTCACTTATTTGATTATTAAGTTCAATTCTCAATACTTTCCAATTGATACATGAAAGCGAAGTTATTTCTGAGTTTTCTCAGCAACCAAACAAAGACTTGGAAGAAGAAGAGAATAATCACCTGCGAAGAGCCTAGGCCTTAGACGATTGAAATGCCAGTAGGAGAGACTACTGCGACGACGTCCTTTGGAGAAGAGAAAAGGATGGAGCCTGTGAGCGGAGCACGACGACCAGAGAGAGTGGCCAGGGAAGGTCGTTTGGAGAATCATCGTTTTGATAGAAACTCTTTTGAGGTCGACAATTCCAGTGAGTGACGGATGATAAGCATAAACCCTGCTAGGACTTTAGCTACGAAGAAGAAGAAGAAGGGTATTAGTGGCAGAGAAACAGCAGAGCTAGTGGATTACGAATACTTACTTCGGATGTGGTCCTTAGGGATTTTTATTTTTATTTTTATTTTTTTTTTCTAAAAGCCAAATTACAATCTTCTCGGTAATTTAGGTAGTATTTAAAAACTCATTTTATGTGAAATATTATACAAAAATTCATATACAGCCTATTTAAAGAAAAAAACTTAAAACTAGTCACTTGTCATTTTCTAATTGGTTTTTGCACATTATGTCATGCTTAAATGGGTTCATTAGTGACATCTTTTCTTTACCTAAAGTTTCATTATGTTTTCTATTTGTGTACCCATCTTCTCGTTTCAAAAGGTCAGTTTTGAATTTGTTTGTTTTTGCTTAACGTGAGCTTGGAGTTTTCAATGTATATTTCAATCTTGATCAAGGTTTTAAATATCAAGAGTTGTAAAAATATCAGTGGTCCAAAAATACGAAAATATCGATAATATTGGAAAAGTATCGATATTGATAAAAATTAAATGAAAGAAAATGAAACACACCTTAATAATTTATTTTGATTTTTTTTACTACAATATTTTAAATTTTATATATTGTATGGTACGATACATGAGTAAATTAATATCACATAGAATTCTTATGAGGTTCAAACTTTTCACGTTCTTCACTAGAAATGGTAGACATTTTTATATTTATCATCAATTGAAAAATAACGAATGATGTAAACCAATTTTATTTGTCATAAAAATTAGATACTTTATCATGCTTAAAAAATAATAGTGAAGGTTAAAGATTAACCAAGAACATAAATAAAATTGTCTAGGGAAGAATTAAATAGGAAATAAAGAAAATGATTATATAGATTTAAATAATTAAGCAACAATTTAAAAGGGAATTAAGTGATGGAAGCAACTATGATGAATAATAAATTAATCAATAACACCAAATGGATTAAATAGGAAAGAAATAAATTATCTTAAGAAATTAAGTATTTGATTAATAATATAAAATAATAAGTAATTATTTTAATTTCTAGTTTGAGAAACAGCTCAAAAGAATGTTATAAATACAAAATCTGTTACCTAATAATCACAATTTAAGACATTTTTGATACCACGAAAAAATCGATGAAATTTTCAAAAAGATGACGATAAATGGATGGATATGTGTTAAAATATTGATGCAAAAAAAAAACGATTATTTTGCCGAAATTATTGATATTTCATTCCTTCATCTTGATTTTTATAATCATATCATAAACTGATTAAGCTTTGAAATTTCTCATAGTTTGATCTTGAAAACTAATATACGATTAAAGCTCATAATAAAACAAGTTATTTGAATCAATTTAAAGAATTTCAAAGAATAATTTAAAGATGTCATTTACAATCAAAGAAAATCAAGAGAGAAAACCAGCACTGCATCCGCTAAAGGCTTATCCCTTCTCATCTTTTCAAATTTCATCGAATACAATAAGTTGGTTTATAAGAGAATAAAAGCACAAAAGCATCGTCATATCATCCATTCGTCCTAGACTGTGTTGTTGTGTAAGAAATCAATGAATAAAGAACGAAAATTGAACATGAGCTCCAAGATTTCTCAATTGGTTTTCCCCACAAAAGAACTCATGCCAAATGTGGAGAGTCACGAATTAAAGGCTTTTTGTTATAAGCTAGAAGCAGAGTTCGCCTACCTTCCAAAATCTAATGGCTAGTTTGGCGTTGTCTTTAAAAAAAACTGATTCTATTTGTGTTGCAAGAATAATCAACTGTGAAAAAAAATATGTTAGACATTTGGTAAACTATATTTAAAAAAGTGTTATAAGTAATCAAAATGTTTGGTAAACTTTTATACAGAAGCACTTTGGGTATATATAATGACCAAAAAAGCCATGAGATGTAAAAATTAGTTGAAAATGAGCCATTAAATGTTAATAAATAAATAAACTTAATAATAAATTGAAAATAATATTTTTTAAAATTTTTAAATAGTTTTAAAACAAATAGAAGTCTCTACCAAAAAAAACAAAACTCTCAGCAGCACAGTAGCCCCTCCCATCTTTTCTTCGCAGCCTTTTTCCCATCACCACCACAAACTTTCACCCACCCTCCCTCCTCTCCTTCCCTGTTAGGAACCAATCCCCAAGCCACAAACAATCGCCAGGCCCCTCCAACAACCTCACCCGACCCACCCCGATACCATATCACCACACCCAACCCCTTTCCCCACTCCAGCCTTACATAACAAACCTCACCCAACCACCACCTCTCTCTCTCTCTCTCTCTCTCTCTCTCTCTCTCTCTCTCACTCAAGCCTCCACCGTCTCTCTATTTGATCCCCCACGCCGCCCAAATCCACCAAGCCATACCCACTTCCCGAATACAAATCTTAGGGTTTTTTCTCTATTTTTATTCAATTTAATGAAATTTATGAATCTAACACATGAATTTCAATTTAATTTAGACTGATTGTTGGTGAAATTGCAGCGGCTATTATGGCTCGCAATAACTGGCCCAACTTGCAGTGAAAAGAAGGAAGAAGAAGAGTGTGATGCGTGCAGAGAAAAGCCGAAACCCATTTTGGAATGGGAGGGATATGGGCTGTCATTTTGGAAAAGTAGTAAGGGCGTTATGGGAAAAATGAAAAAAAAAATCATTAAAAGGAAGCGGCTGGTTTTTTTTTCAAAACAACTTGATTTCTTTCACCAAACATTTTCAGTTGCAAAAATTATTTTTAAAGCCGCTTATTTTTTAAGCACCGCACTCCCAAACGTTACCTAAGTCTCTCTATGTCTCCTCACTCTCCCTCTCCCACCCCCAACTAAGTCTCTCTCTCTCTCTCTCTCTCTCTCTCTCTCTAAACCTTAAACCCTCTCACACTCTCCCTAAGAATACAAAATGAGGAAGCTTCCCTTCATTCTTCATGTGTCCATAACTTCATCATGCTCTTTGTACTTACCACATTTGTCTACGCTCTTAATCACAACATCCTCATCATCCACATAGCGGCTACAAAGAACAAACTAAAAATCAAATCGAGTCAGTTTACATTCTTAACTAATGTTTTCAATTCACATGACGAATCTCTAACCTAATATGAAGTATTCAATCTTACAAACACCACCATACCTAAAGACATAAGCATGCATTGGTGCAATCACTCATGTGTCAAGTACATGCTCAGCTATTGGGTTTTAAAAATAAAAACAATTATGGCTAACCGGGAGTTAGAGGCATCTGGTTAAAACAATAAGCAAAAAGAATCAGACGCTTATCCAATTCAACCTCACCCATGAACATATATCGTCTTGAATCTCTTTTAACGGGCGAGGATAAGCCATTAGCACTAGTTATGTAGGGATCACGAGGATTACTAGACAACTCAACAAACCATTTAGCATTACAAGTCATATGATCCGAAGCACCAGTGTCAATTATCCATGTATTGGAACCAGTACCTGGAATAGTCTAAGAAGCACATAAGTTTGCAGATGGCGCATGTGAATTTGTCTCTCCTTGGGCTGTAGTGCAAGCAACCTTGGGGCCACGCATACTAACTTTGTAGTCAATAAACCAATCGGGATAACCATGTTTCTTAGAATATTTCTCGGAGCAATGATCACCACCATAAAGATGGATATGTAGAAAGAAATGTGTGTAGATATTCGGGTAGTGTGAAAGCTACCATAAACATGGATATGTAATCGTCTATGCTTTATGGCGAGGGCTACCTCTCGTATAGTGTGAAAGCTACTACATGACTTATGCATAAACTCTTTTTTCTTCTTAAAAAAAAAATGGGGAAAATAAGGGGGCAGGACACGACTCTTCTATATTCCTTTAAGGGGATTTGATACTTAAGGGGAATCTTATCATTATTATGCAGTCTGCTATATGTGAAACTTAAGAACTTTCTATGCACACATAGTTGGAGAAAACTTTCTATCATCTCTTAAGTTGAAGTTTCTTTGGATTGATCTCAAGCATTTCGTGCTCATCATTCACCTAATTGTTTTTATAGCTTGTGCTCTATGATGTGAATCCTTCATCCTTTTTTTTAAAACAAACAAACAAACAAAAAAACACTATCATGCATTGTCCGTGTGTTGTTTTTTTTTTCATTTATTTATTTCCTATA
Organism: Prunus mume; assembly: GCF_029339155.1. Lineage (NCBI taxonomy): Eukaryota > Viridiplantae > Streptophyta > Magnoliopsida > Rosales > Rosaceae > Prunus > Prunus mume. The sequence goes on along the minus strand of NC_142701.1, from coordinate 26,425,167 downwards.
GCATATATTAAGTGGGAGTTTTGGTCCAATTCCTCAACTTTGTTTAAGTCCCAAAATCTCAAACCTCGGTTTTGGCGCTTGATGTAGAATCTCGAACACCTGAAAAGAGTATCCAAAAATCAGAAATTAATTTACTTAACAATAGCATAAAGATATACAAGTACAAGATCGAACCCACAAGGACTGATAAAAACAACTTAATTAATTAAATCGCACTAAACCCAATTAAACGAATGATTGATTGATTTGAGTGATGAATTAAAGAAAATTTAAATTGCAATAATTAAAAGAAAAAAAAAACACTTAACAAAGATTGAGTTTGAAAGAAAAAGTGATGAAGATCTAAGGTTATCAATCCACCAATGACAATCTTATTTCCTTTTCTTAGAGCGAATTACTATCCAATTATGGTGCCAATGTTAAAGTTTGTTCTTTCTAAAGTATGAAGTAAGCCTGTCAATGTCATAAATCGTGTGTCCCTAATGCAATTCTACCCTGTCATGATGTTAAAATTTAGCATTCAAAAACTCATTAAGATCATAAGAATTCAATCAACCAAGTAGGACTAGTGGGTGACGTTCTCTTCTAACTATCTACTCCTCTTAATCTTAGTTCCAATAAACCTAGTGGATTGCGTTTCTCTCCTAGATTTATCCAATTATCTAAATGCAAAGTTCCTAGTGGTGATCAAGCAATAAGATTTCAAACTTAGAATAAAATTCACACAAAGTTTAAGAATTTAACACAAGATATAATTGAATAGAAATCAACAAAGTACTTCGCAAATAATTATATCTTGGCTTCATCATAAACCTTAGAAAGAAATTAGTTACACAAAGTTATAAAATAAGAAAAGACATAAAATAAAATAATAAAACCTGGAACATGGTGGCTTGCCCAAAGATATATCTCCTTCTTTTATCTCCACCCCCTTCTCTAGAGACCTAGGGCAACCTTATACAGCGCAAAATACCTAAACCCTAATATCAAAAGGTCTGGAAAAACTCTCCTAAAATAAAACAAAACCCTAAACAATTATGGAAACAAACTAGGAAACAATTCTTTTCTGACTGGGACACATGTCAGCAGACTTGCATGAAATCTTTGGGGTTGTTCCTATAAATTCTTGAATAATATGAGACACTTAGCTTTATCTCTTAGCTTTCCAACCATATATTACATGCCAATAGGTAAAATCAAGAAAGTCTTCAACTCTTCAATCTCCTACAGAAGTACAGTTCTGACGGGATTGCATCTTAGGTTGTCTTGACTTGCAATTCTGGAATAATTGGCTTCATAGACAATTATGAAAATTTGACACAATGATCTTCAATATCTTAGCTTTCTTCTTCAATTGGCCTTGCACGAAAACTCTTTCAGAAAATTGAATTTGCATCAAAAACCTTCTAAGAGCATAGAAAAGCTGAAAATAAGAAAAGTAAAGTAATAAGACTCTTTTAATTAAATGATAAATGCAAGCCAACATGGGTTCCCAAAATTTTGGGATATCTGTCATGTTTCAAATTGGTGAGATAATAGGCCTAAAAGGGAGGCTGAATCTGATCACCACTTATTTGAAAATCAAAAGTGTTGTTTGTTGAGGTGAGTCTTATCTAGTTGGCCTATAAAAATGCTACAACAGAAAAAGAAAAGAAAAAAGGGAGAAAGCTGACGACATATTTAAAAAGACTGCTGGAGAAATTAGAGCAGTGCAAAGAAGAGGAAAAAATTGCTACAGGTATACTGTAATCTCTATTTTCTTTTCTATGTTGGGCATAGCATGCCACAAATCCATGGGTGAGTAATCCGAAATTATTTGGATACAAATTCATGGGTGATAAACCCCGAAATTACTTGGATGCAAATCCATGGGTGAGAAACCCCGAAATCATTTGGATGCAAATCCATGGGTGACTAATCCCGAAATTATTTAAATGTAAAAATCCATATGGATGAGAAACCTAGAACCTCTGCAAATAAAAAAAATCTGGAATATGGGTTCAAAGATCCATGACAATTAGCAAACGAAATAGGGGTTACACCTCTACCTCTTGGACACTCTGACCAATTATCTCCCTCTCTATTTGAGAAAGCTGTATCAATTGCTTTTTCTGTCTGAGTACACCGCATCAAAAGGAAAAGAAGAAAGAAGTTAGCTGTCTTCAAAGAAAACAAGAAAGAAAACAAACAAACAAACAACAACAAAAAAAAATAAATTGTTAAGGCCGTATGGCTTTAGGAGAAACCCAATTTGCGATGTACAAAAACAAGAAGAGATGACAATAGGGTTTTGAATTTGTGTTGCTGTGTTAGAACAAGGAAAAGAATGGAGTGGTGGGGGCCATGCAGCATGGTCCATTCTTAATAGCCTTAAATTCTCTTTGAAGACAAGAAAGAGGGAAGTGAAAAAAAAAGACAAACAAAACAAAAAGAAGAAGAAAGTGGCACATTTACTTAACTCTCTCTTCTTCTTTGTCTAGCAAATTGCACAGCCCCTTTGGAATTTGTTTTATGTTGGATCGCATACAAACAGAGCAATGAAAGACAAAGGAAAATAGAGGGCTCAACTAAAAGAAAGAAAGAAAGTTTGATGGGGGGTTGGCCACGTTGCATGCACTTTGTGTTTTGTGTTTGTGCGTGCAAACAATCAAAACAAAAGATGGGTTTTGGTGTTTGTAAACAGACAAAACAAAAGATGGGTTGCTTTAAGTACAGGAGAGAGTCTGGTGCAATTGCTCTCCAATTTTATAAGGGTACACTTCCTTCACATGTCCAATTCCTTTGCGTCTCTAATTCCTGAAGTCCCAATTGGAGTATGACTGATCCACCTAAAGGATGAGCTTCACGCCGAGTTTTTTTTTTTTTTTGTTCTCACGAAGACTACAGTTGTGAATCAATTTATGTTCATGGGTCAGTCAAATAACGAGGCCCGAAACATATTAATGGGTTCTCAAAATATTTGCCCATTAGTTCTCAAAGGCCCAAAATATTTAATGGGTGATGCAAATAATTACCTATTAAATTTATAGAGGCCCAAATTGCCTATTATATGGTTCATGGATCAATTTTAAAAATCCTCATAGTCATATTTGGGTCCAAGTGCAAATGACAATTTTAGAAAATTAGTGGAAGAGGTGGGGCCTTGGCTACCAAAAGGGCTTCACGTTGTGAGTGGCGACTGGTGGATTTGACCACCATAGCATAACAACTCTAGGCACCAAGTTGGTCGCATTGCACTGTGCCCGTGCCATGGAGAGTAGGGAATTTTAGCATCAGCATGTGTGTAGAAATGAATACCCTCATTTGTGCTAAAGTTGGGTGTCCAAAGATGACGTTATAGGCAGTGGGACAATCAACGATTAGAAAATGAGTGGTAACCGTGGCCTGCTAAGGTGCCGAACCGATTGAGATCCAAAGGTGGATGCTCCCGATAGGTTGGACAACATCTCTGGAAAAACTCACGATGGGCGTGATAAGTTTATGGTGTTAATTAGTATAAGGAAGGGTATCGGATGGCGAAGATTTGTGGTGTTGAGGAGGTGGTAATGGATAAGTTTTGCATTCTCTGAAAGCTTCGGAATGGTAAGGCTTCCAATCCTCAGGGTGATAAGTTTCCCAATTGTCAAAATCACCAACCTCCTCCTAGAAAGGGAGATAAGTAGGCTTCGGCGGAGCTCCGAGATGTGATCTTGTAATTCTTGTAAATCTACAGGAATCGGGATGGGCTTTGGTCGAAGCTCTGATATGCAATCCCTGCAATCCTTGTAAATCTTAGTTGGAGAATTAGGTCGGTCCTTTGGTGGGGAAATTTGAAGAGGTCATGACATTGTTGCCTCAGAATGAAGGTGGCTTTTGCCTTTGTCAGGCCTAGGCTGCGTTAGAGCATTGTGAAGGGAGACGACCTGCTGGTTCAGAGGTGTGCTCGATACCTTGGGTGGTGTCATGTTGGTGAGTTGGTGGTGAGTATTCTCCCAGTTACGCTTCAAGGTTCGACAGTCATGCTCTAACTCGACATTTTTGGTAAGGAGAATATCGCTGCTCTCCATCAATTTGTCAATGTCGGCACAAACCCGCTCCACTTCGACCTAGAGGTGCATGTCAGTTGAAGGTTTCCTTCTAGAGGACTCCACATGGGGGTATGGTATTGAGTGTCAAGGCTAGAGTCGCTCGGCATTTTGAAGTGTAATAAATGGAAGAGACGACGGGGTCAGATAAGCGAAAGAGCTAGCAGAACTATTAGAGGTGTGAGATTCAAAAGTTGGGTTCCCACAAACAGCGCCAAATTGTTGATGCCTGAAATCAAGTGTCAATTTAGATGAAAGAAGTACGAGATCTTCAGCAGGATAAACAGTTGTGGACCTTCAGCAAGAAGAGATCCTACAAGAGAAATAAGGAAGAAGCAATCGTTAAAGGTCCGGGAACCGATGTGGTACTTGACGAAGGCTCTCTGATACTTAAGTCAGCAAATGTGTGATGTCATAATTTTGGCGAGTAACAGTAGAGGTGAAAAGTAGTTCCCCCCTTTTACTTGGGTATTAGAGAGGTGAAAGTGGGAATTTACAAAAAGTTTCAATGTGGGAGTTTGTGCAAATCACTACAATTGTGACATGTGTCCAAGTTTTAGGTTTTGTAGTTTAGAGCTTCGACAATCGTCTTCGGGAGACAACCGCCGCTTCGGAGAAGAGGTCTTCAATAGCTGGGATCATGATGGTACCATCAGTTTTACCTTCGGCATGTTATGGGCCTAGTTGTGCTTCGGTCCTCTAGTGTCGAATGCACTCGGTTGATTGGGGTATAAACATAGACAATTCTAGAACAAAAAATAGCACGATTCTCAACTTTAATCGTATTAATTTTGTTGTCCACACGGTACTTGGTGATTCTCAACTTTTATCGTGTTAATCTTTTCTTATATTAATTGTTGTATCAATTTTAATTTACCTACTTTTGATCCAACACATGGTGCCTCTTTATCATCTGCTTTTGTTGCTGGTACTTCAAACACCGGAGGTAAGGACTTAGGTGAAACACCCTCGTTGGTTGGTGCTGCTGCCTACGGCGGAAGTATTTGGGAAGATGGACAGCAGCCTGACTTTCACCTATTCAAGGAGAAAGATATCTCAAAAACAGTTGTCCATTTCAAATTAAAACTACTAGTTTTGAATCATGAGAAGACTAAAGAGTTATTAAAATTTAAAATTCATGAGCATATGAACAATGATGTAGAGCTACTGGGGCTTTTCAACTGACATACTAACCTTGCACCTTTGGATAGTGATCTTATTAATGAGCTACCCATCAAGGTTACAATTCTAGAGAAGGTACACCCAAAGTTTGAAGAGGCTTTTCAACAATGGGAGGTATGTATTAATTATATACCTTAATTTTTGAACTATAGCTCCTTATTTATTACCCCCCAACCTGTTCATTTTAATTTGCATTGGTTGGTTTAATCACACATCAGTTTAATTGAATCATTATGTTATATATATTAAGGTATTGGTGGTTCTTTGTATTCGGCAATTAGGAGTGTTTGCCTGGACAAACCGTCAGCAAACACGTGTCTACCCATTTTCAATCGATAAGTCTTTGGTCATACCTTTTTGTTGTGTTGATTTTGGTGCTTGCATGTGCTTGTTATATGAATTGTCATGATGTCGAAGCAGTAAAATTGAACTAATCGTATATTTTTTTTTTTTGTGTAGGTTCTGTGAAGTGTTGACTATCGAATTAGAGGGAGGAAGAGATAGAGTTGGTGAGGATACTGGTTTAAGCAGAAAGGCGAGAGTTCATGACTTTGTTGATGCCGAATCTCTTGCTTGAATTGGGGTTGCTGCAGGAAGTAAGTTGTGTTTGTTCGGTGTCTTTGTTTGGTACATATATATTGTTGACTAACTTCTTGTTTGTCGGTATGGCAGTGGCAAGGATTCCGAAAGGGGTGACTACAGTGGAGTAGTCACCAAAGGTGGTGAAAATTGATGAAGAAAAGAAGCAGTATAAGCTCAAGAAGAGGCGGGAGAAGTAAAAGGTTGCCAGGGCCAGAAAGGCAGAAGATAGGCAGGCCAAGGGCCCAAATGGCACCACGAGAAGGCAGGAGGTCGTGCTGTCGGTAAGTGGACTCGGGATGATGACTACAAGTTGGTGGCAGCAACCTTAGACAATAAGAGGAAGGGGTTGGAAGCGGCCATTCGGGACATCACGGGCAAGTCAGGGTACCTCCGTTTGATTTAGAGCCTCTGCCGAAGCTTCCACTCGGCATATAGGAGTTACTAGACAACTCATCAAAAAATTTAGCATCATAAGTCATATGATTAAAAGCACCAGTGTCAATTATCCAAGTATTGGAGCCAGTACCTAGAATATAATCAGAAACACACAACTTTGCAGAAGAAGCAACAACAGAACCAACAATAGAGTTATCACACATGATTGACTTAACAAAATATAAAGTCTTATATCATAAATGGTTCCAGTCCTAATAACATCGAGGCCTTTTGTATAATGTTTGCAGCACCAATACTTTGTTGCTTGATTCCTCTATATCTAATCCTTTGTCTCTAATTTCTTTGGCAAGAATTCCCTTGACAAATATTAACTACCTTTCAAACTCAAATTCTCAATATTTATCATCTTTCCAATCTCCAACATTTTTTCTACCTCACTAACCCAATTTTTGTCATTCGTCACAAACTGTTGTTTCAAAAAGCTATTTGCTGCAAAGACACTAGTCCCTTCCAATGGTATGTCTCCTGGATGAACTTCATATTTTTCTATATCTGACGGCCTCAGACCCAACCATTTAATGTTTGGAGTGGCTAAGTCACGACTATCAAATGATTTCCTAACCGAACCATATTTGTAATAAAAAAATATGTGAAGTCTAGATGGATTGCAATCCACAATGGCTAGCACTGGAAGCTTTAACCCATAATAAAGCTTTTTCAAGAATAACTTGGTAGCTCTGTGACCAAATTCTTTTCCGGTCACCATAATGCAACGAGCCTCCTTATGAAAATTATCCTTAACTAAATGAGTAAACACAGTATTCTTCTCAACAAGTAAGATGAATAATGCATCATGGTTCTTGAAATTATCTACTATATGTTCACAAGACAGGATACGCAAGGCAAACAAAGAGCAATCAAAAAGAGAATTGTCGCACCTGAAGCTAAATGGACCAATAACCTCACCGTGTGAGTCAACAAAGACCATGAGACTCAGCCTTGTGCAGCCTATCATGCAACATATGTCATCAATTACTCTATCCAAACCGCACTCAGTCCCAAACAGCTTAGAATCAACAAAAAAAACCTCATGCTTCTTTATGCGTTGGTTATTGATGAAGCAGCGTTTATGGATGATCAACAAAACCAAAAATGTACGTATGCATAAGCACTGTGACTTCTATTAGACTACGAACGTGTTATTGCATGTCTCGTCAGCAACCTACGACATAACTCATCGTTGAAGACCGTGCAGGTTGAACTTCTAGAAGGCACAATGAACTTGAAGTCCTTCTTAACTAGGATGGATCCCAAGGTATCACGGATTAGTTCTTGTAATTTCTTTTGTACAAATTCTGCGGAAAGATCATACATATCAAAAAATTCTTTTTTCTTGCAGTGATAAATCTCGAATACGGTCATAATTCAATTTCATAGCCTTAAACCTTTTTTGGTTCCTTGAGCTCAACCCCAGTTCTTTTGTGCTGATCTTAAGCTTTGTATTTTGAGAAAAATTTTCCTCTCAAAATCAAAGTGGCATGATAGTATAGATTGGAGTATCATTGTGTTTGATTTTACTTGAAGAATACACAAATCCCACATCGGAAACTTAACAAAATAGAAAGTCTCATATAAGCAAAATTGCTCATTTAACGACGCGCTGCTTATAAGCAAAATTGCTCATTTGGGCCTACTCACTAAGCTCATTGATGAGGTCCAGGTTCAGGGCCAATTGCTCGTCATTTGCTTCGGCATCATATACTGACATTTGGTGGAAGGGCTGGCCAATCTCTACTAGTACAACAGATTCAGTATCGAAGGAAATAAAGAAAGGCGTTTCTCCAATAGAAGTGTAAAAAGTGGTGCGATAAGACCATAAGACCTCTGGAAGTAGGTCGTGCCAATAATCTTTGGCTTTGTCTTCAAAGTCTTTTTTATGATCTTGTTCACAGCTTCTACCTGGCCATTGGATTGGGGACTGGCCAGAGAAGCGAAGTAAAGATGGATCTTGAGGTTGGAGCAAAATTGCTTAAATTTGGCGTTATCAAATTGTCAGCCATTGTTCGTGGCAATTATCTAGGGTATGCCAAAGCGACATACGATATTAAGGTTTAGACACGAGCAACTGTGATGGTAGCTAGGGCTTCAGCATGTTATAGGCCTAGCTATGTACTGGTAGTTGGGATTATGATGGTGCCATCAGTTTTACCTCCGGCATGTTATAGGCCTAGTTGCACCCCGGTCTTCTAGTGTTGAATGCACTCGGTTGATTGTGGTATAAATATAGACAATTCTAGAACAAAAAATAGTCTGAATTTAAAAAGTAACAATGTGCTTTTCTTGTTGTCTGATCAAAGGTTTCTTACGGAACTCTTAATCAAGAATAATAGGGAACAAAATGACTATGGAGAATGAAATAGAATCTAATAAAAACTTATTGATTAATTCATTCTAACAGTCGATTTATATACGGAATGAGTTTTCTAAAAATGGAAAACTAAAAATAACAATTGATTTTAAACCTTACGTCATGTATGGTTTAAAAAGTTTAATTAATATAAACCTTTAAGTTTGAGCGGTTTCAAATCCATTAGGTTAGGTTTGAACCACAAACTTTTAATGGGTTTATAATAATTAAATAAAATGATAATTAAGTAACATAATATGATATGGATTTAATATCATATTGTATTATGTACAGAAGATCCACTAGGATCATGGCTCCCCATTTTAGGGACGCTGAAGCTCCTGCGAAAGCTAAAACTGCAAATGAGGGAACTCTTGAATTCCTTTTTCCTTGCGAAACCATTTTGACTTGCTTGGCAACTGCCCTTTTCTTCCAATGTGATAGGATTCTATTTGACCACGTCGAGTCATAGTGGCCTTTTTCTCAAGAATGCAGTCTGCCGTCAATAGGTCTTCCCTCTCAAACCATAGATCGTCTAGCAGGGGAAGTCGAGAATCCTTTACGTCTTCATCATCATCCAATAATGATGGCTTAAAGGGTTTTAAATACTTGGCGTTTATTACTGAATACATCTGCATGTAAGGTGGCAGCTCAAGTGGAAATGCATTCTCTCCAATCTTTTACAAGATCTTGAATGACCCATATCGAATTGGCTTTAATTTCCTTCCTACACCATGTAATCTTTCCTTGTTGAGTTTTAACCAAACCAGATCACCTGCTTTGAAGTCATGATGGAGCCTATGTCTGTCATGTGCGCTTTGTATCGCTGTCGTGACTTATGTAATTGCTCCTCAACTTCTTTATGGATCTTCGAAAAGTACTCCAACAGTCATTGTGCTTTTAGCCTATCATCATTTTCTTCTCCATTTTGTTTGTCACCAACTGAAAAGACCATATCAAATGGACTCGAAGGTAGGCAGCCCAAACAGACTTCGAAATGTGACTTCAAAGTAGAACTATGAATTGCCCTACTAAAGGCAAATTGTAAATAAGGTAAACTCGCATCCCAAGTACGAGGATGCTTAGAGTTATATCCTCTCAATAGATGTACCATGGTCCGATTTACCACTTCTGTTTGTCTATCCGTTTGAGGATGAAAAATAGTACTATGTTTCAACTTTGTGTCCATCAATCCCCATAAAAACTTCCAAAAGTGACCAAGAAATCTGTTTTCTCGATCCGAAATGATAGAAGTAGGTAACCTGAAATGTTTCCAAACACGGTGGAAAAACAACTTTGCAGCACCTTCTCTTGAGATTGTCTTCTGACAAGGAATTAAGATCACCATTTTGCCGAATCTGTCCATCACAACAAACAAGTAATCAAGCCCAATGGTAGTTGTAGGCAAACCACCCAAGAAATCCATTGAGATACTTTCCCAAGGTCTATTTGGTACTGGAAGTAGTGTGTACAACCCCAACTTCCTCGATGGTTTTGAGGTGTTGCATAACACGCAACCTCGAATAAAACGAGAAACATCCACATGCATCTGAGGCCAATAAACATAACATTGTAGATTGAGGAGGGTTTTGTCAACTCCAAAGTGACATGCACATCTAGAAGTATGAGCCTCCCTGATCCACTGCAATCGGTCTCCATTGTTAGGGATGCATAGTTGTTTTCCCTTGAACATTAAGCCATCTTTCATCTCAAATTGGAATGGCTTCCCACATTGTAGCTTATCAAAGAACATTTTGAATTCTGGATCACTATCATAACCTGTTACGTACTCGGAAAGTACCACAGGTTGGAGTTGCATAGCCACCAATAAAGCGGAATGTCTTGGAGGTCTAGACAACATATCTGCCAACTTGTTTGTAACCCATTTCTTTTACTTGATAATGATGTTGAATTGTTGCAAGTAGGACATCCACTTCATGTGTCGAGCTTGCTGCAACTTAGACTATGTCTGTAAGTACTGTAAAGGCTTGTGGTCTGACTGCATTATCACTTCCTTACCTAATAGGTAGCATCTCCAATGTTTCATACATTGGTGTAAGGAAAACAACTCCTTATCGTAGGTAGGATAATTTCGAACTGCAGCATTGAACATCTCAATAATACTCAACTAGCTTCCCATCTTGCTTCAAAATGCCACCCAATGTGTAATTACTCGCATCCGTTTCTACCTCAAATGATCTTTGCAAATTGGTCAAAGCTAAAACTGGAGCTTTTGAGATCTTCTTTTTAAGCAATCTGAAGGTATCTTCATGTTTATCTAACCATTCAAACTTTATTCCTGCCTTAGTCAATTCAAATAATGGCCCAAAAATTTGAGAAAAATGGCAGATAAACTTACGTAGATACTGACAAGCTCCCATAAAGCTACGTACTTCAGTTACTGTACAAGGTTTAGTCCAATATGTAATAGCCTACACCTTGGACATATCAACTTTCAATTCTTCGTCACCAACTATAAAACCAAGATACACAAGAGAACTCTTCCCAAACTCGCAATTCTTCAGATTCAGTCATAACTGATATTGCCTCAATGTCTTCAACACTTTCTCAACATGAATCAAATGTTCTTCCCAAGTAGGACTAAACACCAAGATATCGTCCAAGTAAACAATGACAAAATCATCAATGTATGAACGAAGTACCTTATTCATGAGACGCATAAATGTTGCCGGAGTATTGCATAAACCAAACGGCATCAGTAGCCACTCGAAGAGGCCTTGTTTGGTTTTGAATGCGGTTTTCCATGTTTCTTCTTCTTTGATTCTGAATTGATGATAACCAGACTTCAAATCTAGTTTGGTGAACCATCGAGCTAACTGTAGTTGATCCATTAAATCATCTATCCTCGATAATAGATACCGATTTTTAATAGTGATTTTGTTGAGCGCCCGAAAATCAATACACATACGTCAACTGCCATCTTTCTTTGGGACCAACAATATTGGGGATCCACAAGGTGAGCAGCTTGGCATCAATACTCCTTGCTCTAGGAGCTCTTTGACTTGTCTCTTGATTTCTTCGCTCTCCTGCACTAAATGACGATACATACCCAAATTAGGCAATGGAGATTCTCCAACGAGTTGTATCTTATGCTTTACTGGGAGCTGTGGTGGTAAGCCTTCAACATTCTCAAACAAGTCTGAGAATTGCAATTGTAACTCCTCCATATAAAGTTTCTATCTAGGAGTAAGTATCATAGTTGATAACACATATGTAGATGGGGTGTTTTCTCGTGGTCGAACCACCAATAAGACGAACTTCCCACAAACATTCACCATCCCTTTAGCTTGATTAGCACTAATCAAACTATTACTCAAGGAAACTTTGCTAGCATGAATGAAGTACTCTACTCCATCCTTTAGAAATCTATACTTTTGATGTCGTTGATAGAACACTGCATCACGATCCCACAAGTATGGACTACCAAAAATTACTTGGCATACATCCAATGGTACTACCTCACAAGTCACTTCGTCAATGTATTCTCTAGTAATTGCAAACTTGAAAGTACATTTTCAAGTAATCGGTGACTTAACATCTTTCTGTATCCATCCCAACAGGTATGGGTTAGGATGAGGAGTGGTTTTTAACCGCAACTTCCGGACTAATGCCTCTGAAATGAGATTCTTTTGGCTTCCCGAATCAATTATAGTGTCTATCAAGTCGTACTTTACCTGTATACGAACATTAAACAAGTCTTCACGACCTTCAGGATGAATAAGCTTCTGGGTCATGAGAGTCAACTTTGTGTTGGGTTGCATCATTTCTGGAATCTCCACAGTCTTGTTAGCATTCAATGCTCTTTTAAGATCTTTTTGGTTACTTCTTTTCTCTTTTCTTTCTCCCTAAGCTCGGGATGAATAACGTAAGATGTTTCTTTACTATGACTTGGCTTGTTGCAATGCTCACAGTTTGTCTGCTTCTTTCCAGAACTTTGCTCCCTATTTTTACTACTGCTACTCCCAACTTCAAATTTCCTTGAATCCTTCTTGTCCTCCTTTTGGTCCACTTTCTTGTTCTTTGATTCGATGACAATTGCCATTACTATTGCCTTTTCAAAGTCTTCAACCTTGAACAATCGCAACTCTTTGCGAATATACACTTGCAAGCCCCCAATAAACTTCATAAAGAGTTCATAGTCTTCCAAGTCTAGGTCCAACACCATAGCCTGATTTTGAAACTCGGCTCCATAATCTTGTACCGACTGTCCAAAACTCTACCTCAAATGCTGCCACTTGAACCATCTATCATCTTCGAAGCCAACAGGGTAAAACTGCTTTCTTATGGCTCGCTTAAACTTTTTCCACGTCATAGTCGTTATACTATAACGTTTGTTATAAGCCTTCCACCATGTCAAAGCATGCTTGGTCAACTTTAACGTTGCAACGTTGATCTTCTGACGATTATTATACTCATAAATAGTATAATAAGTTTCTAACTGGTCTATCCAATTATCCAACTTCTCGGTATTGATCTCACCATCATACGCTGGAATATCAATCTTAACATCAATTTTAAGACCATTCATAGAAGTTTTGGACTTACCAGCTTTATCAGCATCTGATTCCTTCTCTTGGCTTTGACCTGCACCAAACTCCTCTGCAGTCTCCTCTTCCTCATCGAAATCTTCCTCTTCACTAAATTGCACCCTTTTCTTAACTTTGGATGTTTAAGTTCTTGAGGTCTTCCTCCTGGAATCTTCGGGAATCTCATCTTGAGGTTTGCATGCAAGTCCTCCACCAACTTTGCCATCATCAGAGTCATTTTCTCCATTTGTTGCGCCAACAACGCAATCTTAGCATCGGTTCCTTCTCCTTCTGCCATTGCTTTCTTCTTCTTTTGTTGAAGAGCTTTTTCTGAAATTAATGGTCCAACAAGTTCTTCACTCGAAACCTCGATTTGTTTGTGAGTTGAGACCATAAACCACAGGCTACAGCAGAATCTGTTCACTCTGATTCCACTTGATCAAAGGTTTCTTGTGGAACTCTTAATCAAGAATAATAAACACAATGACTATGGAGAATGGAATAGAATCGAATAAAAACTGATTGATTAATTCATTCTAATAGTCAATTTATATACAGAATGAGTTTTCTAAAAATGAAAACTAAAAATAACAATTGATTTTAAACCTTGCGTCATGTATGGTTTAAAAAGTTTAATTAATATAAACTTTTAAGTTTGAGCGGTTTCAAATCCATTAGGTTTGAACCGAAAACTTTTAATGGGTTTATAATAATTAAATAAAATGATAATTAAGTAACATAATATGATATGGATTTAATGTCATATTGTATTACGTACGGAAGATCCACCTGGATCATTGTCCATACTTGGTGCTTATCAACTTTTATCTTATTAATCTTTTCTTATATTAATTATTGTACCAATTTTAATTTACCTATTTTTGATACAACATGTGGTGCCTCTTCATCATCTACTTTTGCTGCTAGTCCTTCAAACACCGTGGGTGGGGACTTGGATGAACACCCTCCGTGGTTGCTACTACTGCCTATAGCGGGACTATTTTGGAAGAGAGACAACAACCTAACTTTCACCTATTCAAGGAGGAAGATCTCTAAAAAACAACTATCTAGTTCAAATTTAAACTACTAGTTTTGAAACGTGAGACGACTAAAGAGTTATTAAAATTTAAAATTCGTGAGCATAGGAACATCAATGTGGTGCTACTGGGGCTTCTCAACCGACATACTAACCTTGGACCTTTGGATAGCGATCTTATTAATGAGCTACCCATCAAGATTACAATTCTATATAAGGTACACCCAAAGTTTGAAGAGGCTTTTCAACAATGGGAGGTATGTATTAATTATATACCTTAATTTTTTTAACTATAGTTCATTTTAAGTTGCATTGGTTGATTCAATCACACATCAATTTAATTGAATCATTATGTTATATATATATATATATATATATATTAAGGTATAATATATTCTTATCCAATTAATATTAATATTATAGCCAATAAATTAATTATTGTAATTATCTTAATTAGCGCTAGACCTTTTTATTATTATTATTTATTAAGTTTTAGCGTTGGACCTGGAGGTAGATAAATTAATTATTGTAATTATGTTAATTAGCACATGTCCTCGTTTTTTTAATTCCAAGATGTGAAATGAAAAGCAAACTCTTGCATGAACAGATATTTGATTTTCCAGAAATTAAAACATATGTTATTAAATCATTTTTGTTTGAAGACAACTTAATTATTTTTAAAAGTGTACTTGTAAATCATGAAGATTGGGTTCAATCCTCGGATTTGGTGACTTTAATACAAGTGAGGATTAAACACAGATACTGTTGATGAAGATTTAATAGTCATATATGAATCAATTTATTATATGTGATCAATTGGCCTATTGCTTGAATGTACATTATAGTTAGAGTGCTACTATTTTAATCAAAATGTAAAATTAACTAAATACACCCTATTTAACTACCAAAATACACAACACCCTAATATCAATCCTAAACCAGGTTTCTCTTTTTACATGAATTTGTGTCCTCTTTTCAGATTTTGGGTTCGCATCAAAATCTTTAATTTCGTAAGTTGTTGTGGGAGTAGATTTGCTAACTCCTTCAATTCGAAGCTTGAATCTTGTAAATCCTTGTGATTTTCTTCAAAATATGTGGAGGGGACTCAAACATCTCTGTCAAATTACTAGCGAAATGCATCATCACCAGTCTAAAATCCTTGAGAATTTTGGATGCTTCCAAGTTAGAAGAAAAGTTTAAACCCTGGGATTTTAAAGTCATCCACTTCAACTTTATTGTATGGATGATGTTGAGCTAAGAAGTCAGACTGGAACAAACTTTTTCATTCAAATATGGCTACCCATCTTTTGCATCATGAATAATCAAGTACATGGAGAAACGCTGACACTTGTCTTTCTCGTGTTTGTAAGGAAGCTCTAAGCCTTTGAAGCATTAAAGGCCCTTAAAATTATACAAAAACTTCTCTACGTTTGATTAGGGTTGAATATGATGAGTAGGGTGTACTTATTAAAATTATATTTATTTCACAATTCTATATATCCTTTTTTGTCATTTTATATTATGATAAATTAGTAATTCAATAAATACTTTGATAGTAGGGTGTACTCAGTTAATTTTAGGGTTCGTTTAGCAGTACTCTTATAGTTATCACAACACCTAATGAGTAGGAAAATATAGATTTGATGAACTCGGAGACTTTTTACTTCTTATTATATTGTCCTGATTTTTTGGTATTGGAATTTGACAGGGAGAGCAAAAATGGTTAAAGAGGCTTGTTCATGAAAATGTCCTCCATCTTCTTTGTACTCTAGGTATAATTTCCTATATGGCTTCGATAGTTCTTTCGATACTGTGTTTGTCTTGTATCTATCAATTGAACAAGGAAGCTTGAGATATATCCTCGCAAGCAACAATGTCACTTTATCTGGGGACAACCAAATCTCCATAGTTGTTCAAGTGGCGAGGGGACTGGCTTTTTTGCGTAGTGTGCCAATGGTATTTATACCCTATTTTAAGGATGCTAATATCCTCCTAGGCCGGGTATTTAAATTCATTTTTTATATCTCAATTAACTATATATATATATATATTAGATTAGGATTACCCTTAATTATATTAACTAACTGTGTTTTGTTTATTTTTTGCAGGATTTTAATGTCAAACTGTCAGGTTTTGGCATGAAAAGTTTGGGGCACAAATCTAGGAATATACTCCCACGTATGCTGTATTTACCTCCCAAGTATCCTCATCCTGGTAATTAAGAAACTTTTTTCCTACAGAAATCAATTTAGCTTTTCCTGTTTATTGTGGTTTTTTCCTACTTTCTCATTGTACTTAATTAGATCTTTTTGCTCTATTAATAAATCTAAAATTTCAAAAGAAAAAAATACACTTAATATTTAATTAGTGCAAAAATGTGCGTGTGCTCTTAATTTGAGTCACCATACTAAATTCTTTGTTAGTCCAATGTTGAAAATTACTGTAGTTTAAACCAGCAAATGTTTTCCATTACACATGAATCTGAGAAAGAAATAGGTGTGAGAGAAAACCATTGTTTTTTCAGAGTCAATCTGAGAAGCTTAATTAAGGGAGACAATATAGTTAGTGCTTAATGATTGCTAAAAACTAATTAATCTCATTAATTGACCCTCACTCATAACTCTGCAATAAATAATACATATATTTTTTTTTCACGAAAGAAGGTATTCAAATTTGAAATATATACTAAGGTAATATGTTCGACTCTCTCTCTAGTATTTACTATTGGCATATTGCATGATACAATGTTACAAAATCTTGAGATTTTTCTTTTGGAAAACTATCTGTCGCGATGCATCATGCATGCTTGATGGGAGTTTGGTTTCCTCGGGGAATCTAATCTTGTAGGCAAGCTAAGCAGGTTCGGAATCAAACAGGGCTGGCTGTATCATATTCAAGGTTTTCCGACAAGCCAAAGATAATAATATCGTAGATGACAACATCAATTCCAAAACTATTGCAACACAATGACGGGTGCATACTTAAATTAGTCAAATTAAATAATTCAAATTCTTGCATATCAAATAGGAAATACATAAATAAATCTCAAATAGAGTGTGACCAACTGTCATCACCACAACAAGATCCAAAACGTTAACGTCCAAATAAATAAATAATGATACACTAGAGTCCAAGCCAGATCAAAAGGAATAACTTTGAGCTATGGAAATTGACATCTTAAACGGCATCTTTACTTCTTTAATCTCTTCCTATATCATTAGTTTATAACTCCCCACAAGGCCACCGTTCACCCAACAATCAATATCAACAAGGAATTCTGGTCTTCCAATCAATGGCTCTTTTCTCAACCATTCCAAGCTATGAAAACTCACTCCTCCTCAGAAACCCTAATATTGGTCTCAACAAAAGTCCTAGACCTAGAACATCAAATGGTAGCCTCAGGCTCATTTCCTTGAAGATTAGGGCCACTCGTACACAAGTTGCTGACTCATCTTCAGTCCAACCATTGCTCACCAAACCACTTGAAATTACCCAATTGCCCATATTCCAATTTGATGAGTACCTGTCCATGAAGGCAAAGAAGGTGGAGCAAGCTTTGAATGAGGCTGTGCCTTTGCAATACCCCAAGAAAATCCATAGGGCAATGAGGTACTCACTTTTAGCCGGCGGAAAGCGTGTGCGTCCAGTTCTATGTCTTGCTTCGTGTGAATTAGTAGGAGGGGATCAGTCTCTTGCAATCCCTACAGCTTGTGCAGTTGAAATGATCCACACCATGTCACTTATTCATGATGATCTTCCTTGCATGGACAACGACGATCTTCGTCGCGGAAAGCCCACAAACCACAAGGCTTTTGGGGAAGAAACCGCTATTTTAGCCGGTGATGCCCTCCTCTCCCTTGCCTTTGAGCACATAGCAGCTAAGACCACAAAAGTGGTCTCCCCTGAACGTGTGGTTCGGGCCATTGCTGAGCTTGGTTCAGCCGTAGGGTCATCAGGCCTCGTGGCGGGTCAAATTGTCGACGTTTTGAGTGAAGGTAAAGAAGTGACACTAGAAGAATTGGAGTACATACATGTGCATAAAACCGCGAAGCTCCTTGAGGCTTCGGTGGTTTGCGGGGCAATAATTGGAGGAGGGAATGAAGGTGAGGTAGAGAGGATGAGGAAGTATGCAAGGTGCATAGGGTTGTTGTTTCAAGTTGTTGACGACATTTTGGATGTGACAAAGTCGTCAAAGGAATTGGGAAAGACGGCTGGGAAGGACTTGGCAAGCGATAAGGCGACATATCCAAAGCTCATGGGCATTGAAGGGGCAAAGAATTTTGCTGCTAAGTTGGTGGCTCAAGCAATAGAAGAGCTTACTCATTTTGATGCTGCTATGGCTGCCCCATTATATTGTTTAGCCAACTACATTGCCAATAGACAGACTTAGAGGAGCAATTAACAAAGACTGCATGCGCTTCCTTTATTTAATTTTTCTTCTAAACTTCTTGGTGGGTTTTCGCCTATAGTGATTAGTGTCTAAGCAGTAAATATATATGTGTGGAATTGTTTTACATTATGATATTTTACATGTGTAGTAGTGAACAGTGTAATATATACTTATATATACTATACTATTTGTGAAGAAGTATGGCTAGATAGGGCAAAACTCTTGTCCTTTATGGTGTGCTTGCAGACCTGTGGCTGTGTCTACTAGATTAATTAATCATTATTTATAAGAAAAGAAACCTGACTGCAAAAATATCTCATAATTCTAAGTAATGAGATTAATATCTCATAATTTAATTAGCCATATATGGCAAAGCAAACAGCTATTTTTCTAATCCATTGGGGTGTTAGTTGGATTAGCTCAGGCCTTTGGTGTGCTCTCAAGTGGTCCTAGGTTCAAACTCCCACGGTACCCATGTGAATCTCACCCCTCCCTCTTCCTAACTTTGGCAATCAAAAAAACACAGCTATATTTCTGGGATATATATTTGTTGTGGTAGTAGATGCCATCTCTGGTAAGAAATCAATAGAGAAGAACAAACTACAAAACTGTTTTCTCATTAAAAAAAACTGAAGAATTACACGAGTAAAATTACATAACACAGAAAAGTTTAAATAAAAATTCCCCTAAAACTATTATATAATTAAACCCAACAAAAAGCAAACAGACTTTGACTTCCCTCATAACCATAAAGGCGAATAATTTAACTCCATGAACTGTCTTTAGTGAGAGGACTATAATGGTTAGCTAATCCTCCAATAATTCATATGCAAATAATAAGACTAGACGCACATCTCCCACATTAATAATCTCTTCTTTAGCCAACTCAATTTCCCCATATATATTTTTATTATAGAATAACAAGTAAAACAACTCTGTTGAAACTTGTCAACACAACCAAGATTTTCCTACAAGGCAAAGACAATATCATGGATACAATACAACTGTAATTATAAGCGATATTGAGGGGGAATTTGAACACAAGACCTCAGGGTGTAGGGGTAACTACTCTTAATCACTTGAGCTACAAGTCACTTGTTATTAATTCTTAAGTTAGAAATATATGTAATTCACTTGTGATTTCGATCACACTTAAGCAAGCACAATGCGATTCATGACCCTTCCTAATTCAATGCAATTTCTTCTTTTCTTGACTTCTGCAATCTTTTCCTTGATGCCTATATTGACGCAACAACCACTCTGTTTCCAAGACAACTCATAAACCCAACTGGTGGTCAAGCTCATTCACCAAATACCAGCTTACATCCACCACACTACAATCCAAGTTACAACTAGCTATGTGACTATAAGAGATTGGTGCTCAAACTGACACGAAAAGGTTACTTGCACGCTGCTTTGGTAACTTAAAACCGATTACAGAATGACCATCGAAAGTGATGATGCATGAACCAGTATTCTTCCATCGGATTTTGGTAAGGTCTGCCCATTGATGAGATGTGGAACCTATATGGATCAACGGTAAAACAAAGATTACACTAGTTGAAAAGTAGCTACAAGTTCAGGGGGATTTCAACAGTATACTGCAAAAAAAAAAATAGCTATGAATTGAGTTGTAGTTATGAATCATGATAGAATATGGCTAATGTGCTGATATGGAACCGTAAGTCAGAGATCTTGTTCGGTTTCCTATGGGAAGCTATGTAACCCTTCTCTAATAATCCTAGAGAAAATACAAAGATATAAAATCCTAAGTGTTCCTTTAACATGGTACTGCAATCAAACCCGGTGGTTCCTTCCAGCCCATAGTGCAAAAAGAAATGGCATGTATAAGGATTGCCATCAGAGTTGGAAAAAGAGCAAGGAATTCTACATGAAAATGGTAAAGATGAGAAAGCATCTTACCTGGCTTAGATGCTTAAATAAGAAGACACATCTAACTGGTTGCACAGACCATTTTATGAGTCCCAACAAGTAGCTCTAAGCGTTTGTCCTGCAGTTAACAACCAACATCAGAAAACACCAACTCTACTAGCCACTGCTTGCTATTGGCTGGTTCAAGGATAACATGAGTACAAAACAATACAAGTTTCTAGAGGCATCACCCCTTTGATAAGTGCACAGTATAGCTTAACCCTACAAAATGAAACTAAATACTTAGATAACGCCCAAAACACCAAATATTCATCAAGAGAAAAATATTTCAGCAACAAAATTTGAAGTGAACATCAAAAATAATTTAAACAAACAAGGGTCTTCTGACATCAAGCATGCTTCTATGGATATCAAAGCCATAATACGACTATGAGGCACATCTTTTCCAGAGAAAAAAACTGCATTGCAAAAAAAGAGCCGTAATTAGATATATAAGCAAATGACTTGCTCTGGCTAAGCAAAAGGAACTGATCTACTTCCCATTGTCCTCCAGAGACACTCGCTGAGGCACCAAATCTGTACTAGATACGACACCTAGCAACAATTTAAAGACAACAATAATATGTTCAGAAAAATTATCCAATAAAGTACAATTTTAGTCCCACATGATATATTGCATATTCTCATAATAACAAGAAAAGTTCAGCATGAACCTTAATCGCCCTGGTTATATAATCTGTTTCATCGCTTTCTTCCACCACGCTCTCTTAATGAAAGAGTAAGTGTTTCTCCTGCTCCAACATTGTAATATGCAAGCGACATATTTTCCTTGAGAAAACCAGGTTTTCCACTCAGTTTCTGCTTGTTTGCAGGAAGCTGGATCTCCCCAGAGATTTTTTCTTTCAGACTTCCAACATTTTCAGATAAAGACTGCACCATAATCTCCAAAAGTTGTCCCTTCAGATTACCTTCACCAACATTGGGGACGGATACTGTGATGTGGACAGGTCCCGAATGCTGTGCCAAAAACTGATCTTCTGGAATAAGCGTAGAATCATCAAGCTTCTGCCGCTTTGGCGCAGGTTCTTCTGGAAGTGGTGGTGGAGGCATCCCCTGAGGCAAAGGTGGTGGTGGCATCATCTGTATTGTAGGTGGAGGAACAGCAAGGGGGTTATAAGCTCGGGGAACTTGCATGACTGTAAACCAAGAACCGGGTGGGGGTGGTCTAACTGATTGATATTGGACAACTGGGGGTCTAGACAGAGGAGGAGCTGCAGGACCAGGAAGGTTCCTTGCATCATTGTTAAGGACATGATTTTCTGTGCTGGCTAGTGCTTCCAGTGTGACCATCCCGGATGACCTGTTGTGGTTGCTCATCTTTCTTTCTTTCAATCTCAGTCTTGACAGCGTTAGAAACTTCATCCTCTGTGGTACCGAAAATGTCAGGGCAGGTTCGTGCAAGGCCCAGAATGTTTCTTGAGATTTCGTTATCATGAGCAAGCGTTAGTCTCCCGAAGCTTAGCAAACATCCTTTCTTTCTGCTCTTGATATTTTGGATCAATTAGAGAAATCCTCATGTGTTCAGACATCTCATTGATGGGGATAAGCTCCCCAGTGATTGGAGAAATGACATACTTTGTTGGGTCTCTTTGGTCAAGGATCCTGTCCTCGGGTCTCTTCCAATTGTTCACAATTCTCAGTGGTGGTTCTGGATCCTCTGTCATGAAGCCCTCCTCAACAAGCTGCATCTCTTCTTCATCCATTTCCATTTCCACCTGCTCACCAGGCTGAACAATATCTTCTTCCATATCAGTGACCTTGCTTCTCCTTATAACCTCGTCAAGGGCCATTGGAGGAGGTAAATCCTCGTCTTCATCATCAGCAAAGTTTATTGTTTCAACCACAGAAAAATCATACCAATCAATCATAGCCATTTGTATCCTTTCCTGCTCAATCTCATCTTCAGCCTTCTGCTTTGCCTGCTCTTGTGAACGTTCCCACTCCAGCCGATGCACACACCTTTCAAGCACAGTTTCCATGTCTGCAACACTTTTCTTAAGCTTCTCTGTCAAACCCTTGGGCGGCATCACCACCTTCGAATACGCATCTACAAGAGAAGAGAAAAACGTAAACATTCTGTGGGTAGGAATCATCAGAAAATGGAACTGGGGGTTATTGATTTCCCTGTTTACCAATCCTGTCAAAAACGATCTCCCATTTCGAGCCACGGACTGGGCTGTGAGCATAATAATATCCAAATCTTCCCCAGTAATTCCTTGAGGAAGCCGAACAGTATACTCCTCAGCTTCGGGTGTTTCGAGCACTTTGAGCACTGGTTTAAACTGGGCAGAGGGATCTGCTGCAGGCTGCTGCAAAGAAGGTTGCTCTTGCTCTTGCTGTTGCTGTCCAGAAGACTGATTTTGAGCACAGAACTCAAGCAAGCGATGCTGATAATATGCGTGAAAAGGGCTTGAGGAAATCAAAAAGTTGAACTTTTGATTTCCAGTATTCTCAGCAACGACCCTTTTCTCAAATCCGAGTCCATTCTTTGCCACGAATTCGGCAGTTTTGTCAAGAACGATTCTGATTTCTAGGGGAGGATGAATGATCCCAATAGCCCTAGTATGCGTCGAAACTGAAGAAGAAGAAGAAGAAGAAGACAAGTTGGTTGTGGTTTTGCTCACCTCCTCACCCAATTGCTTCTCATCCTTCACTTGGGATGCTGGAATAGCACCAAGGTTTCCGTCATCAAGAGGAACCGCTAAGGGCAAAAAGGAACCCATCTGATGTGAGCTGAGCACCATTTACAAGCGAGAGAGAGAGAGAGAGAGAGAGAACGAGGGAACGAGAGAGATTGTGTTTGTGCCTGGGTTTTGTATAAGAGATGGACCCAGCCCGAGGGGAGGGAGGAAAAAAACAAAAATAGCCATGCCTTATATTTATAGGTATGGGAAAGCCTTAACCTAATAGGATTGGACTTTTTTTTTTTTTTTGTTGGATAAGGATTGGAAAAATGGACTTTACCTGTATGCCTTCAGTCTTGACGTGAGCGTCAAAACTAGTTTTTCTATTCTTCTTTTTTTTGTTAATATTTCTTTGCATTTTCAATATTTTTTTTTTGCATTCCTCTTTTTATTTGATCGAAAGATATCAGCACAATATTTTGCTAATCAGCGGAGGACGAAGAAGGTGGCTAATTGAAATTTTTTTTTTTTTTGAACCCAAATGGTTCATCGAAGTTCATTCAATTTAACAAAAATTGAAATTTTATCAATCCCTTAAAAGGGCAAAGAATAGAACAAATAAAGCTGGGCAAAAACATCGGCCAGAAAACCAACAGGAAACAAACATGAAACAAATCTAGCTCAAAACCATTACAGACTACAGTATAGCGTGAAGATCATGTTCCCAAGAAGAAGAAAAAAAATAAAACAGCAAAAGCCAACATAAAGACATTTAGCCCACATAAAGGCATATAACCCACAAAGAGGCATTACGCCCACATTTGGCATAAAGCCCAAATTAAACATAAAATAAAATAAAAATACCTAGCCGCCACAACCAAAGAGAAACTCCACGATTGTAGATGGACAAACCACCAATCACCACCATGAAGAACCAAACACCCTCAGGTCAGCAAACCAAGCCAAATATCCCTCAAAACATAGCCCACCTGAAATTCGACAACAGAACCAGAATTAACCTAACCAATACATCCAAAAGACAGCAGCCAATAAAAAAAGAATGAGAAAACCCATTCCAAATCAGGATTTTGTGCTTAGTCTCTTGCGTTTTTTAAAAAATTTTAAACAAAATTCAGTTTTACAATTTTTTTTGTTGAAAAAAAATTTATTCGAAAGGCCTTAAATTGCTGAAGTTGCTGGCGAATTGGTGGCTCAAGCATTTGAAGAGCTTGCTCGCTTCGATGCTGTTAGGGGTGCTCCACTATATTATTTAGCTGACTAGATTTATCGCTTGTTATATGGACTGTTGTCTAATTTAATGAGTTCAGTCCGGGTATTTTTAAGTTCGCCAAATATTAAGCCAACGTTTAAATAATCCAGTCCAATGCGAGGCACCAAATGCATCGAAATACTTTTAAAATGGGATATTTTGTTAAGCTGCTAGTTAAGCAACAAAGTTTTGATGTTTGGTTTAGTTTACATTTCATTATCATTATAAATTTGGAATGACGATTGTTGTCTTAGGATGTTCCCCTAAGATAATACGTGGGTGAAGCCCTTAGCAACTATGAGACCATGTTAGTTGAACTGGTTTGTGCATGAGTTATATTAAACTACTTTAAACCATTAATTCATCGATTGCTTAAGCTATACCCCTATGAGGTCAATCATTGCAAACCTGTTTAAGCTACCTTGAAGACTTGTATGCCCAAAATGACCTCTTTTTTGGGTCAAAGTTCGGAGGGGTTAGGGGAAGGCTTTATTGGGTTCGAATCTAAACCATTGATCTGCAAGCAAATGCTCTTACCTCTGAGCTATTGACTTGTTGGCCCCAAAATGACATGTTCACATCTTTTTGTTGTTATTGAAATAATTAAACAGTATTACCTTATATGCCAATAATTCAGCTCAACAATAAGAACCGAAAAAGAAAACTGTAGAAAGTATGCAACTGCTTCAGAAAAGCAACCTACAACGTCAGAAAATTTATTTGCGGTATGTCTATCGAAATAAGGAGACAGCAGCAACCCAAGGGCACAAGGCTCAAGCTTTCCCCTATTCTAGTTGCCTTCGTAAAGAATCCATGACAGCCAAAGTCTCTCCATATGTTGGAGGAGGAGTTGTGTACTTTTTGCATTTTTGTACAATCATTTTTGTACTTGAAGACGAGTTGTTGCCCGATGGCATTCAAACAGACAAATTTTGGTTTAACCTCTGCCTACTGTGATTCACTGAGCTTTTTGTAGCGAACAGAAAGGAAGGAAAAAGAGAAGTTCGGTATAGTTGAGATATTCCATTTTGTGGATTAACATTTGAAAACGCCAAGTAGTAATTCTTACACACATCTACGTGAGGAGTTCCGAAATTACTATACCAGTAATACACTCCAAATTCTAAACACCAGATATACAAACTCGTTCTTTTTCTTCCTTTTTTTTTTTTTTTGCTATCTATGAACTCATTGTACTCTCTTGTTTCACAGTAAGAAAATGAAATCCAACATAGAAGGCAATCATAGAGGAATTCATTTGATTAAGGTACAGAACAGGTGAAGGTAAGGTATGTACCTAAGGTGTCCTACAGAAAGAGAACAGCAAGACAATTTTAACCCAAGACTTTCGGCCGCCAACCCGCAATGACGTCTTCTTTCAGGGCACTAGTTTTGACGAATGAATCCAGTGAGAATAAACTCTGCGTATCAGAAATTCATCAGTATTAGGAACATAGAACACTATCTAGTAAAAAGGGGTAGTAGTCCTTGCACAAACATGTTTACATAAAACTGCTTCTGCATTGTTAATGTCATCCAATTTTGTATCCTATAGATTTACTTTTCAATCAACAATACGATCTCTTGTTCATTACAGTGGAAGCTTGTTAGCTACATATCACGTACCTTCATGTAAGACTTCACATATGGAAGGGAATCTGGAACTGACCAATCTTTAAAATGCCCCAAAGCAATCTCTAGATGATACAACTTGGGTCCAAGTGAAAACTCTACAGCAGAAACCTCCTTCCCGTTGATGAAAGGACCCTGATATAAATAAAAAGATAAACGTCAAAATATCCATTCAATTTGGTTTTTAAAAACATGCCTGTACAAGAAGACATCAAACTTCACAAGTTATGTATACATCAAGGGACCATTACGTTACACAGAAAGACCACATCATAAATTTGCTTTCTTATTTTGGTAAATGAGAATTTATTAACTGCATCCCAAATTGTCCCTTACATCATAAATTTGTTTATAATCATAAGTTTTAGCCATTAATGGTTGAATCCAATATGGATGAAGTAGGAAAATAATTCTAAGATACCAACCGATGGAGGACAGAGAGAGAAGCTGAAAGAAAATAAGAAAAAAAATAAAAGAACAGAGGAAGTAGAAGCCTCACATTTTCTTTGAGATAATCATTGAAAGAGCTAAGTTCATTTAGCAATGCTTGTTCTGTTCCATCTTTGGGGTCTTTGCTCTTAAGGAACCCAATAAATGTGGAGAAGATCTTAGACCCACTGCGAAGAACAACCAAAATTGCTTCTCATAGCGCTTTGAAAAGAATTCTGAGCTAATGATATTATGGCAAGCCAAAAAAGTCGAAACTAGAATAAAGAAATAAATAATTAAAAGTATTGAGTAACAATCAAACAAACTGGAGGCCAACTTAACATGAGATATTTCACTAAACAGCAACAACACATCAGGTATATAAATTTGGTGACTGCAATGTTATAGCACGGTATTAATTATGATGGCAACTTCTTATTGACTGCATATAGTAACTTATTCAGCATAAGCAACATTAAAGTCCAGAAAAGACTACCATGGATGCCCAGATATTTAATACTTCAGCTTCTAGTTCATATTAGCAAAATCATTATCAGACTGCCTCTATTGAAGGAATACATACGGCTTCCATTGACCAAAAGCACGTTCGGAATTTCAGACCAAACTCTTACTCCAAGATCAAGAATAGATGCAGAAAGAAACACACCATCAAAAGACAAGATTTTACGTGATTCATCCCAAATTGGGATACGTCTCTGGACGATCACAATGATCCACTAATGTTGAAAGGATAAGATTACAAACCCAAAGAATTTAATAGGTTCTTCCAACCACATTAACTAATCTCCCACTCCTCTCAATGTTACTTGACAGAGAATCTCAATCACAATCAAAGGATCACAATTGCTCGATCTTGCTAGGTTTTTCTCTCAATTGGTTTATCTAAACCTTACAAGAGATCAAACAAGCATCCTGACAACCTAAGAAGGACAAAGCTCTGCAAGACCTATTTAAAGGCTCACTAAAACCCAAAAACTGATTAGGAAACATCATAAAGTCATAATACAACTAACAGAATGAGATAGGTACCAAACAGGACTCAAAAATGCATCAAAACTAAAACAGGAAAGCTAAAACCACATGGCATGCTCCAGCTTCCCTCAAGACTTGCCTTGGAACATCGAGCTTCGTCAATTTACCCTCTGGACGCAGAAGCGCCAATTATCAAGCTTGTAATTTTGGAGCCCTTCTCCAATAATTTCAAGCCACAGCCTCAACAATTATCTTCTGCCTAACTTATTTAATGCCACAATCAAAGTGGGAACTTCTTACTCAAGCTCTCAAAACTCAAGGATGAATTTTGTCCCCTCCAATTAGGGGAAAATGATGAAGACAACAAGAAGCTCAAGAAAAAGCAAACTCAAATACCAAAATATCTTAAATTTTAGTTTAATTTTTATGTTGGACCTGATTTCCTATCGCTCAACATACATATCTAAGTTAGTTACTGTAAGAACATAAAATAAATGTCAGACCCTACCAGCTTAAACTTTTGGGAATACTGGTAATCAACAAACATTTTCAAAGTAAGAGTTGGACATCCTAAGTTAGAATCCCAGCAATTGTAAGTCCACATTTTGGACACTAATAATGGAGAGAGACCCCATATGAGAGGGAATGTTAGAATTTAAAATAAACATCAGCTGCATTCAAACAGCTTAAACTTTTGCAATAGTGATAGACCAACAAACTCAATCGTTACATTCTTGCCTTTAGGTCAATTTTAGTTTGTGAGTTTAAAAGGTAGGGGTATTCATTTGTAACATGTTTTTCAGGAATTTCATTCTCACCAAAAAACAAATAAATAAAAATCCTTTTCTTGCTTTAGTTAGATAGTTCCTACAGACTTTTTCATAGGTTCTCCTGCTTGCATCCTCCTCGTGCGGTTGGGTAGACAACACATTTGGATATTTTTGATAAATTTACTTCTAACTCTTAAGAGAAAACAACTACCCGTGTTAGAGTTCAAAATGAAAACAAAAATCCATTATGACATTTTTCCCTTTTTCTTTCACCATTAGGCTGTACTTCAAGCCATAACATATGTCTTAGCAATGAGTAAAACTATCAGAAATTCATAGTACTGGATATGTAACATACACTGAAGCCTTCTCAGGGGGGGCTGCCAAAGGTGGATCTGGATACTTTTCTTCCAAAGCTTGTGTGATAACATCTGAATCTGCAACCCATTTCCCATTCAGATTTATCACAGGTACTTTACCTTCTGGATTAATCTTTAAGAACCTAAACACAGAAACAAAATAAAGAAACTCATAGAACTCAAAAGATGAAACAAAATAGAAGCAGATATTTGCACTTTAATCTTTGTGCGCTAGGGCATAGGTAAGTGACAATTTTTCCACAACACCGAATGAAATTTAATCCCAGATAAATTCAGAAAATCACCACTCTGGCTTGTTAGCCAAGTCCACCAACTTCAGGTCATAAGGGAGATTCTTTTCCTCTAGAGTCAGCAACACCCTTTGACAAAATGGACCTAGGAGAGACAATTAAACAATCAATCATTCGCGCCCATGATTTAAATGCACCACTAAAAGTACAGTGACACATTAAACAATTTCCCACCTCAACAATTATAAACCACTATGCAACAATGAAAGCAATATGAGAATTTAAATCGACACAGATATCAGACGTTTCCTGCCATCTTATAAACTCTTCAATGCCTATCAGAATATCAGTTTTTCTGTGGTTAAATTTGATTCCATAACCTGCACTCTCAAACTCATTATACCCCTCAGTCTATGTATTGAAGCTCCAAGGTAAAGATAGCCTCTTTTCACATAATGTCCATAATTTCTATAACCACAAATTCCCAATCCTTCACATTCATTTTTTCTTCCTCCAACACACAGATAAACACAACTTATTAAGTAAAAACGAACACAAGTAAAGAGAAAGAGGCTTTTCTCTACAACATGTTTCACAAAATTTTCAGTTTATATGAATTTGGCGCCTTATGTGCGCTCACACTGCAATGCTACGAAATCTGCCACATGGGTACTCTACAAAAGGCTAAACCAAGAAAGACCCCGTTAAAAAATTTTCATTTTCCGGCAGTTTCTGGGAGACCAAACAGCACCAGACTTTTTATTTTCCTTTATCAAACAGAAACAGACTTACAGTCGCCGAGCTTGTTGGGGACAGTGACGGAGGCTTTGGCGCAAACTTCGAAAGGGGCAGCCGCTGCCACAGTGAGGGTTCTTATGGTTCCGCGACGCCTGACGGAGTTGGGATTGGTTCTGAAAACGACGGCGTTTGGAGGGGGTCGGAGAGGTGGTGTTTGATAGTGGAGGAGAACGCTGTAGAGGCTGCTGGATGAATTCTGGCGGTCGTCGACATTGCTATATCTATATGTATCTAAAGCTTACCGTGGAGATGAGGATTTTGTTGCCTATTATTTTTGAAGTGAGGAAGAGTGCCAGTGGTTTAACGACACAGAGCTTTTCCGTACAGCCAAGTTTGTGCACCAGAAAATTCCCAACTTTTTTAATTTTTAATTTTTATTTTTTATATATAAACATTCTATAAAGGAGGATGAGGCTTCAATAGAAGAAAAGAACCCTTTTTCTCTTATACGCATGGCATATTACCCTTTACATGATTCTTGGTATAAACATTTTTATTTTCGTGTAATTGACCCATAGTAATGTGGACTTGTGCTACTCTCTTTTTTTGTCCGAAATTTCTTCTTTTGGAGATTTTTTTATGGTAAGATTTTAACCAGGTCACTCTACGGCTCCTTCGCCTGTTGATAATTGGTTGTACTATTTGTTTATCAGTTGCTAATGAAATTATTCCATCTGGACAAAAAAAAATACAATTCTTAAAAACAAAAACAAAAATAAAAAACACTCATATTATTAAAAACAAAAAAAGTGAGGTTTTACTTCTCTCTCTCTCTCTCTCGTGCACCACCAAAATTGATAGGGTTTATGCCTCACATCTTTTTCCTTTTCTTTTGTTAATTTCAATTTGGGGATTAGGGTTTTTATTTTAATTTTTAATTAAAAACAATTTGGAGTTCAATAACAAAAAAGTTTTTAGATCTTAAAATCACTATTTGAATACTCATATTTTTTTTAAAAGAATCATAATTTTTAAATTTATTTTTTTGAGTAGGATACCAGACAAGCCCTTAATATTTTAACTTTTTTTTTTATTGTTCATCACGTAGCAATTATAAATGTGATTTTCCATGTAATTAATGTATTGATCCAAGCTTCGAGCTGTTTACTTTTTAGATACATCATAATACAAACATCATACTTTAAAAGATTATTCAACCTAAAAATCATTTATTCAACGAATCGTTACTAATGAATGTAGACATCATCTTGTAATGTGCCAAATGTTCGTTGTTTAGGTCACTTTAAAGTGATCATGTTCCATCATGACCGAATGGTTAGACAATTTCTCATTTAGGAGGTGTATTCAATTGAGATTTTAAAATATTTTAAAGAAATTTAGAAGTCCGAGTGTATTCAATCACGATTGAAGACCTAAAAATACACAATTTGGATTGTTAGCCAACATATGTTTGGGTCAACAAAACAAGCCCAAAAGAGATCAAACACAAAGGGAAAAAGCTCATGACAGCCCAAAAAAGCGGACTTGGGCCTACTTAGCCAATATTTTTTTTTTCTAGGAACATGGTCAACCCAACAATCTGGAACTTTCTTTTACTAATAAAAAGAGGATGTACTTTCTTTCTTTCAATTTTATTTGTGTATTAGTTAATTTACTCCCATATGCTTGGGTTTTAATAAGAAATATTGTTTTATGCAATGCAGATTGCTTCAGTTGCAATAAAAGGGTATGCCAGGCTTTATTGAGGGAAAGTTGTTTGTGTCTCAAATGAGCCAGCCTGACCGTAAAGAGCGGGCTGTCATTTGTGGAAGAGGAAATGGATAATAGAAAAGTTTTAGTTGACCCTTATGGCCCAAAAATTTGGATTAGAGAAGGGCCCAAAATCAATTTTGCTCACTTTCCTTTGCATTTTTTGGGATACACGTGATAATCTAAACTCACACACGCACTACGAATGTATCATGGGAGTTCGAACTTGAAACCCCTAATCTTTTCCACTAGGTTAAACCTCGTTGACACCCTTTGCATTTTTTTAATACCAACGATTAGGAAACAAAGGAATCGAACACGAATCTCGGTATATGAATCTATCCTCATAACAACTTAAGTTACAAATTTCTTGTCACAGCCTTTTTTGCAGTTGAATTTGGATGTATCTGCCTCAGCTTAATAAATAAGTAATAATTTTCCATTTTAAAAAAAAGTAAGTTAATAGTAAGTTTAATGAGTTAACTAGTGTATGGGAGTTCTAGCAATAGAAAGAAGTAAGATATGGTGGGTAGTTTGTAAAAATTCATTAATGTCCTGACTGTTCCAACTTGATTTTCGGGAAAGCGGAAACAAAATTGCCTCCACTCCTGCTTTCCCAAATTGTTGTCATTGACAGCGAATTTCTCAAATGATCGCGTTCTCTTATTTTTACCAAACATGCTGACACACACATCACTTTCAAAGAAAGTGATTTTTCCCTAAATAATCAATGTCAAACGAGTACTTAAGTGCCCATTTGACATTGCTTATTTGGGGTGATAAGTGATTTTTTTAAAATTTTGATAAGCTCAGTCCATTTGGTAAACTATGAAAAAATCACTTATTGTTAAAAATTGATGTGAGAGAAAGTTATAAAGAAAAACAGCTAATAAGATGCTTTCATTTTTTGATTATGTGAGAATCAATTTCGAATAGGCGCTAGGTTTAATGATTATGCTGAAATTAGTACCAACAACACTTTTAATAAAAAGTTTACCAAAAGCAAATTACTTTCTCTCACAACAAATCTAACAATGAGTATTTCCACAGCACAGCAATGTCAAACTGACCGAGCTCGAAACCTCAACTCTACCTCTAACACTTTTTGTCAAAAAAAAATTAATTAAAAAGGAGTAAATGAGTAATTGACTCAGCAAGTACGGGGACCATTTGATTTGACCTTATTTTAATCCCATTACAAGCACAATTAAATATAAAATTTGAAACCAGGTCACTCGTCCTTTTTATAATCAGCTTTCAATGGGTCAGTTGTCCAATTATTTTCATGATCTCATCGATGGTGGCAATTTCTACATAATTGATCGTTATTTTAAGGTTACATTTCAAATTTCTAGGGACAAATTGTGGTAATCAACAGGAGCCTAGAAAAGGATGTGTGATTACTTAAATCTTAATCAATTTGTTGTATGTACTTGGTTCGTATCGTGAATCGCCGGCGCGAATACTTAAGAAATAATAATCTAAAGCATGTATGCATAATTAAGTAAATCATTAACAAAACCATCAGCATCTAAAACACTATCACGTATATTATTATCATAATAAATGTAGGTGTACGTATACGTGCATCAAGATTAATTAGAGATTGAATAAGATTTTGGTGTGTAAAAAATTGTATGACTACGTACGTAATGCGACAACATGGTACCCCTTCGATGAGATTGTAATTTGCTAGAAAGGAATCTTATTGGCTTCTATTTGGACGAGAAATTCTGTTTAACATTTCAAGGAATAAACAAAGTCCAAGTGCAGGGAATACTACTTGCATTAGGGTGCAATGACAAAATTACAAAAGCAAGAAATTTATAATGGTTCAATGAAGTTCCAACACATATTGGACTCGAGCTAGTATGATTTTGGTGCAGAACAATATTTAAAAAAATAAAATAAAATTACTATCACTCGTTTTAAAATAATAATAATAATAATAATAATTGTTTACATAGTTATATTATATGGAGATGTTTAGCTTATTATTTATGGACAAATTTAGCATTGCCTTTGAATTTTGGACCTTGCTCCACTTTGTCATATGAACTTTCAATTTAGCTTTAAGCGTTCCTGAACTTTCAATTTGTGCCAGTGTTCCCCAAGTTGTCCTCACATGTTAGGCACATGACTAACTTTGTAGGGATGTATACGTCAATTGATGTTGTAACCAAGCATTTGCTTAAGTTTTCTCAACCCCGAACCCCCATTATCAAGTAGAAGAGTACATTATGAAATTGGCGAAAATGACCCTCAATTGAACTGAATAATTGGCTTAACTAACGACATTAGGGACATTGACACAAAATGAAAGTTTAAGGAGTCTCATAACCAAATTGGAAGTCCCAATGGTAAGTGGAACACGACCTACAATTCAAGAGGCATTGCTAAATTTAACTCTTAGTGTGTGGATCATAGTGTTGGAAAATTTAATTATTCTACCAATTAATTTTAATTAAAATGGTGTTTGGTGAGTTGTAATTATTCAAATGTAAGGTTATGAGATTCAAAATAACATGTTACAACTTTTGCCTTTCAAATTTGAAGAGATGCAATTGTTGTCTCTCAAGAAAGGGCACAATAGTCACTTCCACATCTATAAATAGGCAAATTCTCATGTAGTCATAAATGGCTTATCCAATCTTGTAACCTCATCCACAATTGAGATTGTTCAACACAATCATGGTTCATTAGGGCCCGAAGTGCTACAACTGTAAGGACGTAATCTGAATGTTTTTGGTATACAAAGCTTAGAGACCTTCTTACAAATACCTCAAATGCGGGAGAATATACTCAAGATTTAACAAATTACTTAATTGGTACATCAGTACATCCCAACACATGTATTGTGGTGACCTCAGCTTTTTGTATGGGAATTTGTGCATTTTCGCATTTCACGATTTCTGTTGACCAACTTAGGCAAGCAAATTATTTAGTTGGTACAATTAGGGCGTCCTAACACATACGTTGTGGTAACCTCAACTTTTGCTTGGGAATTCGTGATTTTCGCATTTCACGGTTTCTGTTGGCCAACTTTTTTAAGTGAGGCGGATTATCATCGATTATAATTCCATCTAGTTTTACTGTTCATGTTTAACTTTTACCCTTTTATGTTCAAACCGCTTTCACATTCTTGTTTAATGAGCAAATTTTCTTTACATGTTGAGTAAATAGAGGTTAGTTTTATCCCAAAAACAAATTATGATTAACCACATTACAATAATATGGTAAATTAATGTTTTAAAGAAATAGAAGAATAAGGAGGGCCAAAGCCCACAAATAAGAAACAAAGCACAAGTACAAATAGAAGAATAGGGAGTCTGCTGGAGGAGGATATATATATTTTTTTATAGCCAAATTAGCTAGGGATGAGAGGATAGAGAGTCTGTTGGAGAACCAACTTTTGGCTCTCTACATGTAGGGAGGAGGAGAGAAATTTGGCTAGGAGGAGAGAAAGAGAGAGAGAGATAGATAGAGACATTTGAGAGGTTGGTGAGATTGAGTTTCTACTTTTTGTTATAAATATATTTGATTTGCAAAAGAAAGAAGGAGAAAGATAAAGAGAAAATAATAAAAAAATATTTCAAATTAGTCAAAATAGAGAACATTGCCGGAGGAAACGCATTTTAAGTAGTTTAATATAATAGATTTCTAGCAATTTTAGCTAGAATTTGGCTCAAATTTGAAAACTCTTCTGAAGATGCTCTTACATCTCAATATGGGGCAGGCATTTTACCGGCTTTAAAAATTTACATTTAAAAAAAAAGGAAAAAAAGAAAAAAAGGGTGAAGTGGAAGATAAATATAGGGCCCAGAAATACATACATAGATCGTGGACTGCATAGGGCGGGACGAAGAGGTGTTGGGACAACCATGATAACAGAGAATCTTGTCAACGTGGCAGAATCACATGGCGAGGGGCCAATTTTTCAGTGAGAGGTGTCAGCCCCAGCTCCCACTGGTTTTGTTGTCACACCTTCCGAATTTAGAAAAATAAATAAAATTCCAAAAAATTAAAAACGTCAGCTTCAGATATTTTCCCTTTTAAAATTAAATAAAGGCCGTTACACAAAACGCCGTTAAGTTCCAACGTGCTGTTGCAGTGGGCGCCCTTTTCCGCGTATAAAAAAAAATATATATTTTAAGTGGGCCCAACAATATATATTTAAGTGGGCCCCACGGAGAGTTGATGGTCCACAGAAACTGAAATTGACGTCTGGGGCCCCCACTCCCACCCTCATCGTGGGCCCTACATGAATGCATAAACTGGGTGTTGTAGTTTCAAAATGATAATACACTGTGCGAGCGTGCGGTGCACTTGCACTGACGTACCTCCACGTGCCGGCTCGCTGACACTAAGCTCGATCTGATTGGGGAGGTGTTATTCTTGATGTTGAGGTGCGTTGAAGTTAAAGTTGACCCCCCGATCCCTCCCTCATGTGGGTTTGTGTCTGCTGGAAACTGTTCTTCTCACTCGAGCTAAGGCAGGTGCGGCGCACTCGCTTACATCTCGAATTTCAAATAATACATAAAAATTCATATATTATACACGTATTTTTAACATATTATTAAATAAAATATTTATGCACTAAATTTTAAATAATTAATTATGATGACCAAATTTTTCAACGGATATTTTACTTTAAAAAAATTTGAATAAGGCATGTATGTATTTAATTCATATTTATAATATTCCGTATTTTACTAATTATGATAGAAATAGTTGATAAATATTTCACGAGAAAAACCAACTAGCCATCATAAAAGAAAAAAAACAAAAAATAAAAAACTTAGAGCGATTCCTCCTTATAAACAAATCATAGTGGCATAAATCATAGTGGCATATGCGTGTATAATTTATTTTTTATATAATTTTAATAAGTTAGTTTTCCACGCAATGTCTATAAGAACCCAAAAATATATATAGCCCACCCGGTGGAAATTTTTGGTACTGCCTTGGTCCAGATTTTTCCTATAAATGAATCTGCCTGGGATTAGACAAACGCAATCAGCGGTTTTTGCCTACGAGTTGAGACAGGTGGTCCACAAATGGTTGAATCATCCAATGGAGTTCATACTTATCTGTTTTACCATTCTCTATTACGATTTTATAGTGAACCACATTACTCAATTTGCAAATTTTGAGAAAAATTATCAAACGGATCCTCGTTATTGCATGGCAAAATTATAAAGTCCTAAGAATATTTCCTGAAAATGAAGTACTAAAAGGAAATAGCCAACAAATGATAACTGTCATGCAACTAAAATGACTCTGGGTGATTATGTGGAGTTCTTTAGAAATGAAGTACTAGAAACTAGACCTGTAAACATGTCGGATTCGGATTGGATGTACTTAAATTTAAATTCGAATTCATTTATAATTGGATTATCATATTTGGATTGTATTTGGACTATCAGATTGCACCTATCAATCCATATTCGTTACGCATCGGATCAGATTATTATCGGATTTTATTTTGTGATGTAAAAAAAATCAAAATTTCATTAGTAGCCTCATTCTTTTATTGTATTTATGTACCTTTTATATCAATTTTTGATATTTTATCATGAAATTAGTTTTAAATGTATTCTTAGTGCAGATAAAACCAAAATTACTCATTTACACATATAAAATATTAATATAAAGCATAGAAAAATTAAAATTATACTTCATACTAAGTCGGATCAGATCAACTATAATCCATATATGGATCCATTTATAATCAGATTATCAGAATGAAAAGTCCAATGCATATCCTATTAATTACACAGAATTTGAATCAAAATCCGATCCAGTGACAAGTCTACTAGAAATTAGACATAAGAATATCTTAAAATGCAACTCTTAATTAAATACGTATCAATTATAGATATATACAACAAATCTTGAGTGTGTTTATTGTACCCAAATATGCATTTTCGTTCTAAATTCCTCATATGTGAAATTATGGTGTGTACCGAGTTTATAGAAGATATGAGTTTATCTTATGAGGCTTTAATTTTATTTAATTTTATTTTTTTATAAGTGAGGCCAATGATTTCTTGATTTATTAAAGAATGTTGAAATAGGGAAAAAAAAAGTTTAAGCGTTTGGATTTGTCAACGTCAATCATGGTGATATATAACCTGATTTGTCAATGCCAAGAAGTATATTGTTCCAATTGTACTCCAAGTAATCCTAGCTGCTGTGGAGTTGGATTTCTACTCAAGTTAGATTAAACACTGGCACATAAGACCATCTCCAACCATGTTGGGGCTAAACTCAAATTTTCACCCTCCAAAATACAACTATTCATGTATTTTCAGGATTCAAAATTTTTTTTCCTCCAACCTTGTAGACTCATAATTTGAGTCCGCAACTTTATTAAATTGTTTAAGAATGATTAACCCCTAAATTTTGTTTCTTGTTAATTTTTCTTGACATTATTTTCGTTTCAACACTCGTGATTTAATTTTCTAAACATTTTAACCTAAAAAAAATAAAATTCCAAAACATAATTGAATTTCACTTAAAAAATAAAAATAAGTACAATACCATACGTATGCCCGGAATAATTCGAACTCTTCATTGAATTATGTAAGTGTGTTTAAATTATCTAAGCATTTTTAAATAAACGACAATCATTAAATTTTGCCGTTGAGATTGCTTAAAATTAATCATGATTATTGATTACAAATATAGTTGTTGGAATATTTAAAATAAAACAAAACAAAACCAAAAAAAAAAACCAGCAATATCAGATTTTTGGCACAAAGTTCTGCCCAAATAGTGTAAACCAAAGCGTTGGGCTTCAAAAAAAAAATAATAAAAAAGCAGATTTTGGGCCCACAAAATTATCAGTCCCAGGCGAAAAAGGGACTGAATTCCACCCAAGATTTGAGATTTCTCAAATTTCTACCCCCCAAAATACATGGGTTGGAGATGGTATTTGAAGACTAAACTCAAAATTTGAGTTTCCACCCTAAGGGTTGGAGATGGTCTAAGGAAGGTCATAAGAAGAGAGAAATGTCGTCACCACAATTATCATAACTGATATCAAACTGAGTTGTATATTTGCAACTAGTTTGGTCTTGTTATGTGCAAAAGTTTCTTATATGCACTAGATTAATATTGAAGTCCGTATAAAATAGAAAAAAAATTTGAGCCCGTTTTCGTTCGGAGCACAATATTTTGATTAGAAGTCATGCTACTTAAACCATAAACTGTCATTCACTTATCAATCTATTAAGCTTTTTCAATTGCTAATAGTAGCACACTCATATATAATACCGTTGTTTGGCCCATTGCTAGGTCTAGAACAATTTGGGTAACATATTTTAGCACCCTCAAAAACAAATGCAAATATTAACAAATAACCAAAAAAAATAAAATCATCATCTACGTGTATGACAGTATGACAATGAAAAGAGCGTGCAGAGACGCGGTGATGAAGGGTGGTGAGATGCAGATGAGCGGGGGATGCAAACCTGCAATCCGAGCTGGACCTCGCATTTCATTCTGAGTCGGGAAATTGATGAAACGTACGGCCGTATGCCCTATTCTGCCCACTACCATCAGCATCTTTTTTTTTTTTTAAAGTAAATTTTTTATAAATTAAAATTTTTAAATAAAAAATAAAAAATAGTTTTAATAATTTTAAAATTTTAAAATTAAAATAATTTACTTTTTTATAAATTACATGACGCTGCTGCTGCTACGGCTCTTTTACGCTTTTAAGTACTCGCCGGACCAAAATTTTACGTTCACCACATAAACCGCCACTAAAAAATAATTAAAAACTCGGAATCCCAAAAATAAAAATAAATAAAAAAGATGGAAAAAAAATATCCCAATTATTATGGCCTCCAATGTTCCTTATCTCTTCCAAACTCAGCCCTTCCTGTTCCTTCATTGGACCTCCCACCCAACACCCGCCCCTACTCATCATCTCTCTCTCTCTCTCATGAGAAAATAAATAATAAAGGGCCTCAAAAACCCATTTGACCAACATGTACAGACCCTAGTGGTTGTGGTTTGGTTTATATCTCTCAGTGCTTCTTCTTTCTCAGTTTCTTCTTCCTCCTCACAACAATCAAACTAAAAAAAAAAAAAGATGAAGAGAGATCACCGGGATACCTGCACGGATCAAAATGGTTCCAAGGGCGAATACTCGTCGTCCTCATCCTCAGTGCTGAATGGCAAGGCCAAAATTTGGGGACAAGACCAAGATGGCTGCGGCGGCAGTGGCGGCGGCGGCGGCGGCGGCATGGATGAGTTGCTTGCCGTTTTGGGTTACAAGGTTCGGGCCTCAGACATGGCCGAGGTGGCGGAGAAGCTCGAGCAGCTGGAGATGGTCATGGGCTCTGCTCAGGAAGATGGGATTTCTCAGCTTTCTGATACAGTCCACTACAACCCATCTGATCTCTCCGGCTGGGTTCAGAGCATGCTCTCTGAGTTCAACACGGTTGACGGGTCAGCAATCGACGACCCACTTTTTGTTGCAGCTGGTTCTTCCTCAATCACCTCCATACATTTCTCCAATTCTCACCAGATTGAAAACCCAGCATCTCGGGTTTTCCACGACGATTCGGAATACGATCTCAGAGCAATTCCTGGCGTTGCGGCTTACCCACAAACCCATTTGGACTCGGAGGCTGAGAGCAGGAGAAAGCGATTGAAAACCGCAATTGGGTCCAATTCAATCGGGTCGAATTCCGGGGTTGGAGCCGACTCGGATTCTGTATCGGACCCAGCTCGGCCTCTGGTCCTGGTTGACTCACAAGAAACAGGCGTTAGACTCGTCCATACACTCGTGGCTTGTGCTGAGGCTGTTCAGCAAGAGAACCTGAAGCTCGCAGACGCGCTAGTGAAGCACGTGGGTCTACTCGCGGCCTCCCAAGCCGGCGCTATGAGAAAAGTCGCCACTTACTTTGCCGAAGCTCTGGCTCGTCGAATTTACCGAATTTACCCTCAGGACAGTCTGGATTCTTCATATTCAGATATTCTCCAGATGCACTTTTACGAGACCTGCCCCTATCTCAAGTTTGCTCACTTCACCGCAAACCAGGCCATTCTCGAAGCCTTTGCCACGGCAAGTAGAGTCCACGTCATTGATTTTGGGCTTAAGCAGGGGATGCAATGGCCAGCGCTCATGCAGGCCCTAGCATTGAGGCCCGGCGGGCCGCCCGCGTTTCGGCTTACAGGAATTGGCCCGCCGCAGCCCGACAACACGGACGCCTTGCAGCAGGTGGGATGGAAGCTGGCCCAATTGGCCGAAACTATTGGCGTAGAGTTTGAATTTCGGGGATTCGTCGCAAATAGTTTGGCGGATCTCGAACCCTCGATGCTCGAGATCCGCCCTCCAGATGTCGAGACAGTGGCGGTGAACTCGTGTTTTGAGCTCCACCCTCTCCTGGCTCGACCCGGGGCGGTTGAAAAGGTCTTGTCATCAATCAAGGCCATGAAGCCTAAGATTGTGACAATTGTGGAGCAGGAGGCAAACCATAATGGACCGATTTTCCTGGACCGGTTCAACGAGGCCTTGCATTATTACTCCAACTTGTTTGACTCGCTGGA
Source organism: Prunus mume (assembly GCF_029339155.1). NCBI lineage: Eukaryota > Viridiplantae > Streptophyta > Magnoliopsida > Rosales > Rosaceae > Prunus > Prunus mume. The sequence goes on along the minus strand of NC_142701.1, from coordinate 26,384,210 downwards.
GGGATCGTCCGGTCCGAGTCAGGATTTGGTCATGTCCGAGGTGTACTTGGGTCGACAGATATGCAACGTGGTAGCATGCGAAGGTCAGGACCGAGTCGAGCGACACGAGACTCTGACTCAGTGGCGAGGTCGGATGGACTCGGCCGGGTTCGACCTGGTTCACCTCGGGTCGAACGCGTTCAAGCAGGCCAGTATGTTGCTGGCTCTTTTCGCCGGCGGAGATGGGTACAGGGTGGAGGAGAACAATGGGTCTCTCATGCTTGGGTGGCACACACGGCCCCTCATAGCCACCTCAGCATGGCAGCTGGCGAGTTCGACTGAGTCAACCCGGTGAGTTGAACCGAGTGACTCAGTGAGCTACAAAACTGACCTCTGAAGACCCTTTGGGTGATTATCGATTGACTACTAGATGAAAAAAGGGGCGTGTCGTACTCGTATGGTGCGTACAGATACCCACTACGAGGGGTGTGGCTAGTTTGTCAGTAGAGAAGAGTGGTGGGTCTGCAGTAAAAAGTGAAACTGTAAAACCAATCCAATCCAATCAAGTTTGTAATTGTAACTGTAAAATGGTGGGTTTTTATTTTTACCCTTCTGTGGCTCCTAGTCTCGGTCAGATTTTCACCCCATCTGTGTTTTTTAAACTTGGTTTAGTTTAATGTAATTTCTCTTCTGGTCTAGATTTTTTGCTTTTTTTTTTTTAAAGTTTTTGTGTGAAGTTTTTTTGGGCCCCTTGCATAATTTCAAGGGAGGGATCAATGTGGATCGTTGAGAATGTATCTATCTATCTTTCTTTGTTGAATAAAAATGATGAGCATTGATTCTGAATGAGAAAGAAAAAAGAAAAGAAAAGTCGCTATTGAGATATACATCTCTCTCTAAATTTTTGACACTTCGTGTTTGTTTGTGTGCCGCTTCTTCTTTCTCATCCTTCTCTTCGCCTGCAAACACCGGGCTTAGCCGATGATGATGAGTCCAAACATAGAAACGTGGCCTGCAAATGCTATGTCACCATCTGAAAGAAACTGTTGGTGACACAAGCATGACAAATATTTAAGTCCATGTCCCTATTTATAACCCTAGTATTGTAGCTATCAATTCAAAATTGGGCTCAGTGTTTTCTTCCGATATATATACCGAGAGTTTCGACTCATGATTTATTTACGGGCGATATTCTTATGGGTTCATTGATGCATTTGTATTTTAATGATCTGAATCGTAAGTGGTAGTTTAGTTTGCATTGGTTATGTTGCAATTGGGATTATGAAAGTAATTTAACCAGGTTATTATTTGGTCTGAGATGTTCATAATTTTCTCTGAAACTATTGTGTCATTGGTACATTTGAGATTCTGGAAATACAAAACACAGAGAATATGTTAGTACATAAAAGATCAGATTGGCATATGAAAAATAAGCAGGTGTTCAACACTTCATGTGATCGAAAGTGCATGCGACAATTTCAGCTGGTACGTTCTGGGGTCCATGTTTCTCTTTACTCTTCTCAGCCCAACATATATATGTGTAATGGCTCAGATCAGACAAACTGAGTTACGAAATCTTGATCTGAAGTGGCTATGCCTTCAATTTTCAATTTAGTTTTGAGCAGAAAAGATTAAGGGCTTGCAAAAAGTAATTTAGATCCAATAAAAACTTGTAAAGATTGCTTCCACTAGGTTTACAGAAACCAACAAGCAGCTGCTTGAATGTACTCAACCCACCTATGAATTTCAAGCATGTTGTGGCCATTCGACATAATTCAATGCATCATTTATTCATCTGTCTATCTATAGCATACGGTCCTACTACCCTACGCATACTATATGCATTATCACCATATTGTGTGAACCCACCCTAGCCCCATGTAGTTTAGATCTGTGGCAAACAAGAATAGTAACTATACTAGACCTGATTATCCCAAACTACTAGTTTGATGCCAAATTTTTTTTACTTTTTTAGATAAAAGAGGAGTAAAATTACACTAGCTCAAGGATTTTTCAAATTTTGTTTTTGTTTTTCTGAGAGAATTGGATTAACGTTTGAAGAGTATTGAGATTTGATTTTGAGTCTCCAAATGGCGATTGGCATTTGAAATCGAATCTATAGAAAAGTACTTTTGTATGTTTCTGAACTTAGATGGGGTAATCAAGGTATGAGAATCGGATCAACTACTCCCCCCTAGTTGATTCCATTCTAGATTTTGAGGGTATTTAATTACAGATTTTAATGTGGAACCCACATAATTTTTATTCCTTATGTGTTAGTAAACGCAGGAGAAGTCATCAATTAAAATCATTCTAATACTCATTCCTTATGTGTCCCTCTTTTCAAGCTCTTAGAGAATGAACCCACAATTGTATATCAAAGTAATGAAGAGAAGTGTAAAAGTTCCCCAAAAAGAAAAGGAACTAAGTTCTATATGGTTACTGTGCTCTTTACGTATACTCTGATCCTACCCAAATATGAAGGTACTTATAAAGGACAAAGGTTATGCGTAAACCAATTGTGTAGAGTTATTTATATTGACACCTTTTGAGGCTTTGGTTTTTTTTTTGGTGTGTGGGTATGTTTACAAAAATATCCCCCGAGAGAGAGATGTCAGTGTAATTAACTCGTGTAATTCAAGTAGGTAGGTAATTCCTAAGCTAAGACGATGTCGTACTAAACCACGAACATCCCTAGAGATTACAGTATGCAGTGATTTTGTGGAGAGAGAGAGAGAGAGAGAGAGAGAGATATGGATAAACATTTGGATTTGCAATGACTAAAATGAGGTGTTTCAATGGACCACACAAAGGCATGATGAATAATAATCGTAGCAGGCACCACCACCTTTGTTCTAAGTTTGGACCACCTGCGCTGAGCTTCATTGGGTCTACAGGTGACATTAAAATTGGTAGACATCATTGTCTTTAGATGAAAATAATCATGATGAAAAAAAACTGACTTGGTCATTTTTTTGAAATTTTTTTACTTGCATTCAGATTTAGGGTTCCTGGCTAAGCTAGCTTAATATGAAAAGCAGCTCTACTAAGCCTTGAAGTTATACGAGTTGCTGTGGCGATTCGGGTAGGTATTTTCGTCAACAATTGATAATGCAAGGACAATAATGAGGATTGCATGCATGAGGCATCTAGGTAAACAGGAATGAAATTATTTAAACATGAATGGTAGATGGTGTAGATACAAAAAGACAAAAGAAGATGCAATAATTCTAGTAAGTTTTTATGGCGCTGTAAATTCTAAGTACATTAGAGAAAATATGCTGTACTACCGAGTTTAATATATAAGGCAACTACATTGCTATTTATATATAGCAACTTTAATGAGTTGATGAGTCTTACTACTCTACCATATCATTTGTAAGAAGAATGTTTATGACATGTTTACTTGGATTCGAGTCGAAACAAGAAATATTGAAAATGAATCATAATCAATCGTTCTCATTAAAGTCGAGCTGATTTCAATTAAACTGTTTACATTAAAGGCGCGCGCTGATTTCAATTAAACTGTTTACTAACTATTATGTGAGAGTGAATGATAATTGACTGGTGCATGAATATATTGCATTGCATTGCATTTGTGATCTGTTTCATTGACACGTCTCTTTTGCATAATTGTCCTGAAATTTATTAAGTAAGTATTTCCGGCGTTGGTGAGTACTGGTACATAATGGTTTTTCCGTAGTGGTACTTTATGGGTCCTGCATATAATTTGGATTCGAAAGGCATGGGGACAAGTACTTGAACATGATAGCTGGTTTAGGAAAACTACCGAAGTGATCGATTTACCTTTTACTGCATGGTAAAATTAGTAATTATGGATGCTCAAAGATTTTTTGCCAAAAAGATAGGTGAGCTCGGGATGCCAAAGCCTTGGTAGGCCTAGCGGCACGTAGTGGTTAGGTGGTGCATATGGATCCCAACTCGAAGTTTGAAACGTGATTTGAACTTGAAACCTGTTTCGATATTATCTACTGCTAAGATACGATTTTTTAACATGTCGACATCTCATCATACTTTGGCAATGGGCAGTTAATTTTTAAGGGTAATGATTTACTTCCTATTTTATCACTTACACTCCTTTTTTAGTTATAAAAGAGTGTAAATGATAAAATAAAAATAAAGTGGGGAAATCACCACTCATTTTTAAACGGGTTTATCAATTTTTTTATTTTTCTTTCTCCATTACAAGGAACTTGCCCATGCAATATTATGAAGTTGAGTTATTTATACTAACATTTGTTGGAGTTTTGTTGTTTTAAAAAATCCTTAAAGTTTCAGAAATTACACAAACACTCCTTAAGATTTGAAATTGTTTTCCAAAACCATTTTCTATTGATTTTTCATCTAAAGATTGATGATTTTATATAAATAATTTCTCCAAATAACAAAGTTAGCCTTTAAGATTATATTGCAAATACATTCATTGAGGTTAATTTTGTCATTTGTGTAAGTTTCTTTTATAAGATGATCATTTTTTTACAAACACACAATGATTTGGACGAACAATAAATGAAAAGGGGTTTTATGAAAACAATTTGAAACCTTAGGGGTTGTTCTTGTAATTTTTTAAAACCTCAGAGGATGTTAGTGTAAATAACTCTTCTGAAGTTTTATTTGGACACTTTATTACAAAATTCTTCTCATCTAGCAATATAGAAAGATAAACAAGCTGCCTAATAAAAACAAGGTGTAATTTTGAAAAAAAGAAACTGCGTGTAAAAGTCAAAATGAACGAGTTTGGCAGCACTATGCTGCACATGGTAGACAAATAGGTACGTGAGAAAAACTTATTGTTGGAAGGACCATATATTTCTTGAACTCATGCAACCCCTTTCTCTCATAAATTTTTTATTAGTTGTAGACATTATGAAGTAACTAAATGCCTTCAGCCGAAGGGAGAGGCCAACGGATCCTTAGTTCAGTAGTAAGAGTATTTTCCTATTGATTAATCATCTTATGTTCGAAATTCAATGATATCTTCCTTTTCTCCTTTTAACAGAAAAAGAAAAAGAAGAGAGAAAAAGAAAAAAAAACGGACAATTAGTTAATGATTCATAAGGGGTAGCTTTCCCATTGAGAAGCAAGAGGTCGGTATATGGTTTTTTTCTGGCTGTGGGGTACATGTCACATCCTCTCTTTTACTTATTTTTGTAGTATAAGGCCGTGAGAAAAACGAGTTACAGAGAAGAGAGTTTTCATAAGCATCACGGTAATCCCATCAAAGAAAAAGAATAAGAAAAATGGTGTCTCCAACGGCTTAAAATTCTAATAAAGTTTCCATCAATAGTAATCAATTTCACTTCAAGAGTACGTATGGGCCTAGTTTGGGATTGCTATCACTTTTAAAAAAAGTTGCTTATATTGTGCTTTGAAAATAATTAGCTGTAAAGTAAAGCAGCTCCATGTTTGATAAACAATATTTTTAAAGTGCTGTTAGTATAAAAAGTAGTGTCAAAACCGTTTGGTAAATTTTAATATAAAATTATTGTAACTGTAAATAATGACTAAAATAGACATGATGTTGAAAGTGTTATGTACTAATCATGTGGTGGTAGTAGTAGTGATGGAGTGGAGGTGGTGGTGGTGATGAAGGTGAGTTGGTGGTTGTGGTAGTGGTGGTGGTGGGGATGGCGATTGTGGAGGTGGAGGTGGTGGTGGTGGTGGTGGTGGCAATGGCAACATGGAGGTGGTGGTGTTGTTGGTTGTGGAGGTGGTGGTGGATGTGGAGGTTTTGGAGGAGGTGGTGGTGTGGTGGTGGTGGTGGAGGTGGAGGTGGAGGTGGAGGTGGAGGTGGAGGTGGAGGTGGTGGTTGTGGTGGTGGTGGTGGCGGTGGTTGTGGAGGTAATGAATGTGGTAGTACAAATGGTGGAGTTGGATGTGGAAATAGAGGTGGTATCATTTTAAAATGAATGATGGTATTTTGGGAAATAAAAATTTCTTAAATGTTCATCTCTGCTTCTTAAAGCTTTGAAAAGCAATAAAGCACGCTTTTAAAATCTTTGTCAAACTACGCTTTTAAAATAATCGGGATATTTTATTTATAGTAAACACCTTGAACTGCTTAACTTTAAAGTGAAGCAAATTTTTGGCCAAAAAAAGCAATCCCAAACGAGGCCATAGTGTTTAGGACAATCATCGACGTGTACTTAGATATCTCCCGATCATTGATATAAATGAGTCTCACAATGAGGTTCACATGAATTAAACCATTAAAAGTCACTTACACGCATGTGTTGTTGTTATTAGGATTTCTTTTTACATATTTACCAAAAAACACCACTCATAAAGAAGCCAAGCGAACATAAGATGGGTGGTGGTCTTGCTAAGCTTTGCATTGAGGGTATGGCACCAAGACGATGCTTGATTAGAATTATTAGTGTCAAATTAATTATAACAATACACTCTCTTTAAATTATACTTCATCCAATAATCTTATTAATTCAACAGAAACACAAATGAATTGGGATCAAGGGTCAAATTTCTCTAAGATAAGCCTAGCAGACAATTTCATTGTGCTGGGGGCCTTGAAATTGACCGGTGGTTCAATTGATTTTGACAACCTCATCACACATGCACTATGTTTGCTTCTTTTGACAAACACAAGGGCCCTTCAAAGCTTCTTTACAGCTCCCATTTTTTCAAGTGCAAAGTCTTCTCAATAACTACTCCTAAAGTCTCTTTTTTCATGAGTGTAAAATGCTTTCTCCACTTTCTACACAATTAAATAATTAATTAACTATTTATTTATCTAAAGATGTGATTAATGAATAGGATTTGCTTGATCACTCCATTTGTAGTCAAGCTTCAATCTCCCTCAGTGTTGGAAAATTAAAGGTATTGCAATCACTATAATTGACCCATTGTCACTAACACAATCTACTAGTTAGATTTATCAATTTCTCAGCGTGCCGTCCACGTATCATATAAATAAAATAATAAGTTAGAAGCCAAAGTAGAAAAAATATATATTTCTATACTTAGCCTATGATTGGAAGGCCATCAACTTTATGATGTGAAATCTGCTAGATTGCAAGTCTTGCATTCCCTAAGAGCTGAACCAATGTCTTAAATTATTAGTAGGATAATTAATTCTATCTTGTTTCATTAGGATGAGTTATTAAACAGAAAATGCAGTGTGAGTGAGTGTGACTATGTGACCTTTCCATTTCATTTAATTTTTATACCAAATGGTGCATTGTGAAAGTGGAGTCCATGCCACCAGAGGCCAAAGTGGTCTCCATTGAAAGTTCAAAGAACCTAAATTTAATGATTTTTTTGGTTATTTTCAATTTTTTTTTTCCAGAGAAAAGCGAGCTTTATTCAATTTCACTATTTGGTATTTTTGTACATCAAAGTGTAGCTCTTGTTTGTTAGCTGGGGTTCTGGATCAAGAAAATTTGAGGTGGCGGTTGATGTTTGGTTGGATATGTTATGATGCTCACAATACCTTTTTACTCTGTACGAAGAACTATGATACTTTCTTTAGATCATAGGAGGCTTTCTTTGACAATATCTGCGTAGTGATGATATTTGTTTCAATGGTTTTGCGGTTGGGTAATTGGCTAGATCTATTATGATACCCATAGTACATTTTTGACTCTGTACGAAGAACTATGATGCTTTTTCTAGACCATAGGAGGACTTTTTTGACAATACCTACGTAGTGATGAGATGTTGTTTTAAGGGTTTTGTGGTTGGGTTTTAGGTTGGTTTGTTTTGTATAAGTTGTTTGACTCTTCTGTTTAGTCAATAGCATGGGTGGTACTTTTTCATACTTAGGAATTTTGTTTTTCTGGGAAGATTTTAACGAGGCCGCCATTAACATGCTAGTTCTTATCATGTAATGTTCCTTTCGGTTTAATGAAATACCATATTTTCTCACACACACTGTCAAGGTGCAATAAAAATTCGAACATGAGATTACTGATTTACAAATAGAAGCCGTTATGCTGCCTCAACATATATTCTATATTCATTAGTCAAATACTGGGGCTAGGGCCTATATCAATTAAACGCTCAAGGTTCAGTTCTTGAATACTAAGTTTATATAGGACTAACAAATATACAAGTTAATTTAAAACTCCATTCTTCCGTACTCCAACAACTATACGTATGAATTGAAAATAAATGTCAAAACATGGATGTTCATAGTGAATCAAGTGTTTCAGACCAAAAATAAAATAAAATAGTATATCAAGTATTTGGACCCATTTTTACATGGACTTAGGCTGAGGCAAAAATAAAGGATACAGAGCCCAAAAACGGCCCAAGTAAGCGAGATTGGGTCACAATTTAAATAAGCACGTGATCCATCATTTGGATATGGCTATTTAGCCCAGAGGTTCTAAACTGGAAAGAATGTCAGCAGGATTAAGAAACTTTAAAATTGTCAAATTTAAACCTTATAAATGCAAGGAGGTGCAATTACACCTCCTCTCGTTGGAAAAGTCTTGGAAGGCGCTGCATATTGCACCTTTGGTGGTGCACTCAAGGTGTTCAACGAATTTTCTAAATTAAGTTTGTCTTTATGTGCTGCGCTGCTGCTTGAAGTGTGCCTCTTTTTTAAAAACATCCTAGCCAAAACGACGTCGTTTTGAATCAGATTAATAAAATTTTTAACCTTTCAAAATTGCACATCCGTTAAAAAATTCTGAGTTCTCCAAAGGACCTACGGTCGAAAGGTATTTCTTCCTCGGCCATAGTCGTATGAAAACCATCATTTCAAGTGTATGATTTGCCTTCGACTGCGCACTAGCACACCACAATCTACAAACCCGAAGGACGCCCTTGTTCCTAGGTTTTTCGGCCTGGTTGACACGTGGTGGGAAATATTTTAGTGTAACACCATGACAACACACGTCTCATCTTGACACATTTCGGTTTATAATTTACTGATTGATGTCCGGCAATCACAACTACTGCAACAAATAGACTAGCAACTCATGTATCATCTTGTACCATCATCAGATGCTTACCGTCCATCCAAATGCTGTCGTACGAGTGAGCAACACAAACATTCATATATTGGTTTCCGTTAGCTAGGTTTGAAAGCCATTGAACTACACAACTTTTAAATCATAATCATAATAATACTTCAACATCGAAGCTTAATTCTTGATTGTTACAAACCAGTAACGAAGACTTTGTTATTGGTTTGTAACAATCATAACCAATTAGGATGCTGGTAAAGTGCTTCAAGTCACACAGCCACTTTTTCTTTTTCTTCTTACCCAAAAAAAGTAGCTTTGTTGAAGCTGAGCCTCTATTTTTGACAAAGTTATATTCGTATTCCCCCATGAATGAATGAATGTGATGAAAGTTCTTCGAACAACCTCCTCCACCTCCACCTCCACCGACCAAGTAATCCTCTGAAAAATTCATCAAGGCATCCCTTTCTTAAAGTAGGAGGACCAATATGACGGCCGGAAATCAAAGGCAGGAACATATTTTAAAGGACTCTATTGAAATTAATTAAAAGTCAGGAATATATGCCAAAAACAATTTGGCTCATATTTAATTAATTAATAAGGCATAAGTTTACACGGTTGGCAGCAGAGAATATAACATAAAACCTTTAATAATTTCAATCGTCTGAGAGACTTGATTGAAACATCAGATTATGGTATGAGAAGATTCAGTAGCCTCAGTGAGATGATATCTTGAAAGGAAATGATTTGTTGAGCCATGCCTTCCAGCTACTAACTGATCCCTTTGGAGCTGTCATCTCTGGCTTTCTCTCTGCAACGTTCTGCACTGCCCTCTGCTTCTTGCTCAGCACAAAATTCCTTCCCCCATGAGATCCTATACTTTCCCATGGACTTAAGGCTACAAGTTATATATAGAATTAAAATGTAATTAACAGGCCTATTAATTAAGTGAATATATGTTATTCCAAACAAATTACAGTTTGACATGTATGCATAGCGACGTAGATTTTAACACATGTTCATGAAAGAATGAATCCTTTTTTTATTGTACCGTCAGATCCTGCGTTAGCGCAGTAGAGAAGGAAATCCTTGACATCGGAACCAAGAAGTGGTAGGCGGCCTTCACGAGCATAGGACTTGAGAGCAGTGTCGATGACCCCAGCAACAAGGTCATCTTCATTCACCACAAACCTTATTGGCCCTGCGCTTCCAACAACATTCACTGTGATCAAAAACCTGTTCTTCTTCACACTGTGAACTTCATTATTGTTGATCTTCTTATGCTTCTGCTGTAACGTAGTTCTCTCTAAAACATTCCTCCTCTTCAGCATTCTTTCTTTCTGATTTTTTTTTTGGTTGCTTTTTTCTGTTTTTCCAAACACCTAAGTGAAATCAACCCAAACAAGAGACACACAGCACAACACAAATGAACTTTCAGAGAGAGAGAGAGAGAGAGAGAGAGAGAGAGAGACAGAGAGAGATAGATAGATAGAGAGAGATTAAGTGTTCAGGGGGTCAAGGCCAAGGCAGCGATGGTACCAAGCCTGTTTGCAGGAACCAAAGGTGGTGGAGGAAGAGGAGAAGGAGGAGGACAGCACGTGAAGGGCACGCGCAGAAGTCCTCTGAGGAAGCAAAGGAAGGAAGTGCATGAAGGAGCAACAAATCTCTACCATTCAAGACTCAAAGGTATTTCACAAGAAGAGGGAAATAAATTTGTGAAAGAAGAATATCTTCAGCGGACATGGAAGGCTTCGTGTCAAGTATGACAACTTCCGTTTAATTGTTGTTATACAATGTAAAGAAAGGAAGCGAATCCTCAGATTTCCACGCACTCCTTGAGAAAGAAATTGCGTGTCACCCTAATACAATGGCAAAGTGATGTCATTAATACATGTGTTATAATATGATCACGTTAAAAATTACATTTAAAATATAATAGTAACAATTATTCACACATATTCTTGTAAAAAAAATTATTTACACGTGAATTTATTTGTAGTATTGAGTTAAAAAAAAAAACAAGCAATAGTCTAAATTACAAGGAGAAGGAGTTTCTTATACATACACATTATCAATGTGTCATGAGGAGTCAAACATGAGACCACTGATATATATATGTATATATAGGGGGCGGATTCGTGGCACTACATTTTTTACACAAATTTTCAACCATTAGATTAGAAAGGATTGAATGGTTGAGATTATGTTTCATTAATTACTTAAATTAAATTAAATCTCTAATGCCAAGTAAATTTCATTTTTATTTATTAGTTATGATAATCCCGAAAATCACTCATTATATTTCCCCCTTTTGTTTTCTTATCATTTTCTCTCTCCTCGATTAATATCCTGTGAAACCTCACCATTACCTTCCCCTTACCATTTTCATCAGCACCAACCGAGCATTCTCTCATGACATAGAAAATCTGTCTCAAGCTACCAATATTGAAGAGAAGATAGGATTTTAATATTTAAAAGAAAAGCTCATATTTGTTGCAATATTTCTTCTCTATGGTTTGGTTGGTCTAACTCTGTGTTGCTCTCTCTCTCTCTCTCTCTCTCTCTCTCTCTCTCTCTCTCTCTCTTTTTTCTAATAATTATTGGTGGGAAAGTGTAAGATGTAGAGGGGAGATGAATGAATGGAGAAGAAGAGAGAGACACAGAGATGCAGAGGGATGAAGTGCAAGAGCAAAATAGGAAATAAAGAGAATGAAAACGAAGGCGTGTTACTTCCCTAACTCTGAAGTAATTTTGATTGAACAAAAACAAAAACCCAGTTTCTCTCCAACAACCACAAATTGGCTAGATTAATGTGATCTACTCTGCAAATTGTTGTATAGATTATTAAAACAATGATTTATCATTATAAATCTTAACTCTAAGGATTAATTGCTAGTTTGTGATTTAGATGGAATGATTTGCTGAAATTGGATGGCTAGTTTGTGATTTCAGGGTTACTGAAAAAGCAACAAGAAGAAGGGAGGTGGTGTTAATGAGAAGGCACGAAGAAGAAGAAGAAGTGCCTTGTGTCAATAAGCCATCAAAACTTAATTAAATGAAGAGAGAGGAAATAAAAAGTCAATTAAAATTTATTTTCTATAGTTGCTTATTTAAAGAATAAAATAATTAATTTGTTTAATTACATCCATTGATAGTGAGCTAATCCAAGGGTTTAAAACTTGTGTCAAAAATACAGTCTAGATCCGCCTCCATATATATATATATATATATATAAAAATCTTCTTTTGAAAAAAAACTGAATAAATGTCTCATACTCTTTAATTTTAGGGAGTTTCAAACAAACACCCAAAATGGAGGTTGAAATTATAAAAAAACCCAACACCCAAAACAAACACTTTATAAACACACCCCAAAACCCATCATCATCTACACACACTCAAAACCCATTTATAAACACACCCAAAAAGTTGACTTTGGGGTTGATTTTGGGTGTGTTTCTATGTTTAAATAGTGCTTGGTTTTTTATAATCATATCTAGGATTGATTTGATTTAAATTTGTATTAATGTTATTTAGTTTTTGATACATTCAATAGTAGGAGAGGGAGAATTCAACATATCATCTCAAATATCAAGGCAAATACGACTAACCACTTGAGTTACAAAGTTTCTTACAATTTCTTGCACCCTTGAGTGCGAAAAGAAAAATTGATACTGGTAAACATATTGTTCGTCAGTGAATATGTTATGAACTATTAGCTTTATTATTTACAAAGATATATTCATATAAACTTAAACGTCAAGGTTTATTTATATATTTATGTTTTTTTATAAATATCAATTTTTACTTTCCATTATTTCCTACTATTACCCTCATATGAGAATCCTTCTATGATTTACTAGAATTTCAGCTCTAGTGGTCATAAATTTTCAAAGGAAAATGAGTGTGAAAAATCAAACTTAGAAAATATTTTTCCCCTTTACTCTGAGCCAAAGGTGACATAAATTTTGTGTCACACAAATAATAACAGAGCCAGACATCCGGGAGAAAATGGGACTTACGACAACATGGGAATTACGCTACAGCACAAGGCCGACTAACATTGTTATTGGTCAGTCATATTGGATATGCCAAACCCAGACCTGTACGTATTGAATTCTAGCCCAATTCTTTTCTCAAGCCCAAATTTATTTTCCCAATTTGAAGTTTTACATGTTTTTGTGTTTTTGCCAAAGTTAGGAAGGGGAGAGAAAACACTCACATACACAGATACCATGGGGGTTCGAAGCCAATATCACTTAGGAGCACACCAAAGATTTGAGCCAATTCAACTAACACTCCGTTAATAAGAATATTTTTACATTCAATAACATTAAGTTGAGCTAGGATTAAAAATAAATAAAACACAAATGGACTACCAGTTATTGAACATTGCATGTATAATTAAAGAAAATGGTTTATGTATATGTCAAATTGTAATTTGTATGTAAAATGATGACTCATTGCATAACTATGTAAGGAGTAAAATATTTTCTTCGAGAGCGCTTAAAGGAGTCAATGCCATATGGTGGCCAGGCATGCATGAACTTTCATTAGCTCTTTATCTTGTTGAATGAATGAATTTTCGGACATATTATTCATGAGTCGAAAGATGTTGAAAGGTTCATTATCAACGTAACCAATGAATGATGAAGTATATAAGTGGGTTACAAGTACAATGTTGCTTCTAGAATTTATTTTCTGAGTTTAATTCAAGAATTTATTTTTGACTTACTAATCATATTACGTCTCGTGAACAAGTCCAGAAAGACTACGAAGACATGAATTGGTCAAGATTCACATTTTGACAACAATTTGAAGTGTGGGATACTTATGAACAATCTATGTGAGTTGTTCAATTCATAGATATTGGATGCTTAGTCCAAGACAATATTGATGGAGTAAATTAGGGTTAAGCTAATGAGGAGAGGCTTGATGATGACGTTACGTATGAGGAATAAAAGCCACCATATCCTAGCCAAAGTCCCACATGTCCTGCCTCCATGCAGTAGGCAGTCTGTTTTGTTATGTGTAATTTGGAACAAGTTTGAGAAGTGGATGCATTTTGGCAAGCACAACGATTTTGGTCATATTGCATTTCCATATATAATCCATTCACAATATCATTTAAAAGAAGAGGAAAATTAGGTATTAGACATAATTAAGTTTACTAATTAGGAAGTGAGATATTAGGTATTTTAGTTTGGGTTTTAATACTCAATAAAAAATAGCTATTTTAGATTAGGGCTAAAATGGCCCAGGTTCGTTGGGCCAGCTTAAAAATGTCAAATAAAAAGACAATTCTACCCTTTCTCTTAAAAAGCCTGGCCCATCTGTGAAACCTACAAATTAAATGACGCTTTTGCTCTCTCAACGTTTAAACGACGCGAGTTCTTCTCTTTCGTCGCTCTTCGCTCAGCCGTTCTACCATTGGAGCTCAATTTTCTTGTAGGTTTTGCTTTTATTTTCTTCTTTTCGTCTTCCTTTTACGCTCGTTTCGTGCAACACTTCGTCGTTTCGAATTCGATTATCTTTGAATATTATCGATTCGATGATTTACTGTTCTCTTTAGTTCGGGTTTTCTGAGCTCAGCTTTTGTGGCTCGATTTTTTGGCGGCGCGATCTTGTGGCGTTCAATGCTAAACCCTATATTCTTCGTTGATCAGATTTGATTTTAAGCTGCTGTTTGGTTGTTGTGGAGATTTTTGGCAGTCCTAAGTTTTGAGGTATGAGTACTTTAGAACCTTTTTCGATTATGTCGACTTGTATGTTTATGGAATTTAGTTTTAGTACTTTTATCGTGGTTTCCTTTTGGTTTCTATTCGAATTGTTTTGATTTTCTTCGTCATAAACTACATCATCTGTCAGTTTCTTGTTCGAGACAGAAACGGTCACGTTTCTTGTTCGATAATTCAATTTTAGAATAATTTTTGCAAGTATATTGGAATGTTACAACTGCTGACCTACTTAAATGTGATTTGATATTAGTTTTAGTACTTTGATTATGCCTTTACCTTTTGAGCAGCAGTGGCAGATTTTGACAGAGCTGCAGCTGCTTGTTGAGACCAGAAACTGCGGTGCAGTAGCTACAGCTTGTTCGATAATTCAATTTCAGAATAATTTTTGCAAGTATATTGGAATGTTACAATTGCTGACCTACTTAAATGTGATTTGATATTAGTTTTAGTACTTTGATTATGCCTTTACCTTTTGCAGGTGCGATTTGACGACTCCATACTGATGGCGGTGGTTCGTGTTTGAGACCTGAATGCTGCTTCTTGTTCGATAATTCAATTTCAGAATAATTTTTGCAAGTATATTGGAATGTTACAACTGCTATGACCTACTTAAATGTGTTTTGATATTAGTTTTAGTACTTTGGCAGAAACTGTATTGCAGTTTCTTGTTTCATAATTCGATTTCAGACTAATATTTGGAAGTCTATTGGAATTTTACAACTGCTCATGTACATTATTTACTGATTTAAATTGTTTTCTGTTTTTGTTTGTTGTTTTGTTTGCATTTTCAAGGCTAATGGAGGTGTGTGTCATTGCCAAGTGCACATATAAGTCGGAAACCATTATGTTTTCAGTTTCATCAGAGTCATCCATGGTTGATATTTTGAAGACTTTGTGTCTAAGGTTTAAGGGTTTGCAGTTGGGTTGTTTTACGTTACGGTATTCGCTGCCCAGTTATCCGAGTTGTTTTCTAGAAACGGATAGCGATTTGGACATGATGAGGTCATTTTTGTTTGTATCAAATGAGAAGAGTGTTGATATTTTAGTGAAGGATTTATGCGGGAGCAGTGAATATAGTGGTGATTTTTGTGCAAATAAGGAGTTGATAGCATGTGAAAAGGCGAGTGTCAGAATGTTCTAGTAGCATCGAAGAGAAATGAATTTTGGGCAGGCAAGAGCAAGTGCCCTTTGTTGTCGAATGAGTGGGAGACGTACACATCATGTAGGCCAGAAGTTTGACGGTGGTGCAGAGGAGTTCCGTTTGAAATTGTGCAAGTACGCTTGAAGTAGGATTTAATTTTTTATATGCCGCAATGACAAGAAGCGGTGGTTGCTATTTGTTCGAATAAGAAATTGGAGGGTTGTAGCTGGCGTGTTTATGCTTCGCTGTGAAGCTACTGGTGTGTTTTGTAATTCGGACATTAAATAATGTGCATACATGTGTGGGTCGGATACGGGAATCAAAGAGTAAGATGATGAAGTCTCGTGTGGTGTCCTCCCTCATTTTGTGGACAGAATTCGTGCAAAACCAGAGCTGAAGCCAGTTGAGATTATACACGAGTTCAAAGATTATTATGGTATAGACATTTCATACTACCATGCATGGTTTGGCAAAGAGTTAGCTAAATTGAGTTCACGGTGATGAGTCGAAGTCCTTCAACGAGTTAGTGTGGTATGCGGACGCCGTAAAGGAAACTAACCTGGTTCTCTCTGCACTCTTGAATGTGAAGCTGGAATTAATCGCTTTAGACGTTTTTTGTGTCGTTTGGCGGTTGCATTGCTGGATTTCAATATTGCATACCCTTGTTGTTCGATGCTACGCTTTGAAGAGCAAGTACAAGGGGCAGCTTCTCAGCTTCCGGAAAGAATGGAAATCAAGGTATGGTTATGTAATGTATTGCAGATTCCATTTGTTGTAATTTTTATGCAGAAACTCCATTGCAGTTTCTTGTTTCATAATTGATTTTCTTAGTAATTTTTTTATGTCTGTGGGAATGTTGCAACTTGCTCATGAACTTAAATGTGTTTTAAATTTAGTTTTAGTACTTGGATCATGGTTTTGCCTTTTGGTTTCCTTTCAAATTTGAGCAGATTTGTTTTCAAAAACTGCACTGCAATTTCCCTTTTTGCTTATACTTGTGCTCTTGGTTTTGATGGTGGTTTTATCCTCTAGCTTTTATGTTGATTGATTACGAGAGCAGTAGGAGAATTGGACTTGGTTTCTTCAACATTTGGCTTCTATTTTGCTACCGATGGGGAGTGACCTTTTTCTCGGATCGCATAATCAAGGTTTGTTAAATGCAACGCAGGGTTTGTGTTTCCTGGATGGCCTCATTCTTACGGTTACTATCACCTCAAACAGAATTTGATATCGAAATGTACCCACCAATCGTTATGGAAATTGCCTGGATCGTGTTATCAATTTATTTAGTAGGTGCTTATATATCTGTAGTAGGAAGAAGTTTACTAGAGCAATGGAGGAGTTGGTGATTGTTGGGAGTTGAAAGTGAAGACATTTATATCTGATTTGTCTAGAGATCACTATGCGAACGCATATTTCAAAGGAATGCGGTATGGGGAGATGGCAAATAGTTTAGCGGAGTCATTTAATAATTGGGTTGGTGTGTTTTTGAGATTTGCGTGCTACCTTTGATAGAGAGGATTCGGCGAAGAAATTGATGGTATTAATTCTCAACGAATTGAAGCGGAGAAGTGGACAACAATTTTGTGTCCGGAGATGGAAACTAGACTGTGGAAAATGCGGAGAGGCCGGTAGGACTTAGGTAGTTCGTCGTTCTAGTTTCACTGTTTTACAAGTATTTGCTGATTATTCTGATGGTTGATCTTGAGCAAAGGACTTGTTCTTGCGTCTTTGGCAAATTAATGACGGTTTTCCTTACCTTGTACCTACGCGTAGTAGCGGTAGCAATTTAAAAGAAAGATTCAATTTATGATTACGTAGTGTTACTATAGAGTGACTTCTTTCGAAAAGCCTATGAGAGTCCTATTTTTCCTATTCCGATATTGGGCAAAACTCAAAGCCTTGGGCTGGATTTGTGCTTCGCCAATTACAAAGAGGTTACCGTAAGACCACCAAACAAAGAGGATCAAAGCTTTTGGTGAATTTGAAAAGGCCATTGAAATGCAGTCATGTAGTGTTAATGGGTAAGAGGAAGACTTGCAAGGCCGTGATATGAACATTACTGGGCTTGACGATTGCTTACGTTAGATATGGTTTAGTGAATGTATGCAGATCGGTTCAGATTATGTTTTTTAGTTGCTTTTAAATGGCTGGCACAAATGCTAATTGGATATTATGATTGTTTTTTAGTTAATGAAATTATACAATTGTTTCAGGAGTGGATATTCTTGGATCGCCATTGAATGCTTGTTTGATTTGAAAGGTATTTGTCATAAACTCAAGACTTCTGCTATTTGTTGCATTTTGAATGTAACTTGTCCCATAATTCAATTTGAATATTTTTTGCTAGTCTATGTTGTGATTTGATATTATTTTAGTACTTTGATTATGCCTTTTTACCTTGAGTAGCTAGCAGATGGACTGGTAGATTGACGCAGCCAGCTTGTTCGATATTTAATTTGTAATAATTCTGCAAGTATATTGGAATGTTACAACTGCTGACCTAATTAAATGTGATTTGATATTAGTTTTAGTACTTTGATTATGCCTACCTTTCAAGAGGCAAGAAGGTGTATTGACTGTGAACGACGGCTTAATTGAGACCGTAAATGCGTATGTGCTTTTGTCTGGATAATTCATTTCGAATAATTTTTGCAAGTATATTGGAATGTTACAACTGCTGACCTACTTAAATGTGATTTGATATTAGTTTTAGTACTTTGATTATGCCTTTACGAGCAAAGAAGGTAGATTTTGGATTTAAATCGCGCTTAAATCGTTAGACTTCGTAGCGCAAATGTTGAGACTTAAATCGGTCAAAGGCAGTTTCTTGTTCGATAATTCAATTTCAGAATAATTTTTGCAAGTATATTGGAATGTTACAACTGCTGACCTACTTAAATGTGATTTGATATTAGTTTTAGTACTTTGATTATGCCTTTACCTTTTGAGCGTAGGCAGATTGACTGTAACCGCAGCAGAAGCGGTGTTGAGACTGTAACCCAGCCGCGCTTCTTTGTTCGACTTAGAAACCGACACACAGCTTTTGTTCGATATTTCAATTTTAATAATTGTTCGAGACTGTAAATCGCAGACCGCAGCTTTAATTTGTTGTGATTTTGACCAGAAAATTCTAATGTTAGCTTGTTGTTTCGCTTGTTGCATCCTGTTCCAAGATTATATTACAGTTTATATGTATAGGAAATATGTTCTTATATACCATAACTGAAATATTTACAAACATCCACAGAATTAAAGATACATATTGTCTTGAAGTTAACGAAAGGCAAATCACTAGAGCGATTAATTACCACAGTGTTTGTGGTGTAGGAGTTTTGTGACATATTGTGCTCGATATTCATTCATGAAATTCTTGTCCACATTTTTTGGAATAGGTCATCCTTGTGCTTATTATCCATGTAGAACATACAACATGCTGTATAATCCAACTTTTGCAAATGAATACAGATTAGCTTTTGGTTTTGAATGATTTCAATTGTAATGAATGGTTGAGTAGACACAATTCTTACGAAGCAACATTTTGTTGAGCACATTCTGTCATCCTCAAATGAAACGTATGGATTTTGCAGAATCCAATTTAGAGTGAGTTCTTCATTTGGGGACAAATCAACCTTGCAGGTGTAGGGGGGCCCTTCTTTTTGCTTCACAAGTTTTGGTATTGTTTTAGTTTCTAAGAACTCTTGTGCTTGTGGTCTGATATATTCTAGCCACCCTTCCACAATATTAACCTGTTTAAAGAAGAAGAAAAAAAGAGAAAAAGAAATGGTAAGGTGCATTGCATATTATAGTTTTGAAATTAGCAGCGGTCATTGTGATTATATACGTAAATCGCAGATCTTATTCTGTTTAGTGCCGTATCTTGAAATTAAGACAGCTCATTCCACTTACAAAATTTTGAGCAATGTCAATACACCTTTCTTCTTTTCTAGATCCCAACGATCTAAGTGGATTGTAGTGTCTCCACTTCGTTCCATTTTGTGAAATGTGAGAAGTGTAAGTGGAACTTCAGACTTGAAATGATCGGGAAGAAGAGACATTGCATTTCCAGTTTTCAAGTAAGTGTTCATACAGGGCCCTATGCCAATTTGGTTCTAGAAAGGTTTGCATGTAAGCCTGCCATCATTGAATGGCAATTTGTTAGTATATATTTTTCAAAGCTATGGTCTGCGTATCATTTAAACAACTTTGAATTTTCAAAATAATTCTTACCCAAGTCCATGTAGACATGTACTGTGGACTATCTGTCTGCATGGGCCCTATTTTCTCCTCCTCTATTTGGATATAGGCCTCAATAACTGTTACATTGATTGGAGAAAATGGAATTATTAGAGTAATATAGGTAGCACAAATAAAAAATGCGTGCAGTGTGTTATAGAAATTAGTATTTTATACTTACGTTTTGTGTTGATTCGAGTCCCATACAATATCTTTGATATCATGGTTTGTCACTTTCTCATCAGTCCTGCACAAAAGCTATCACTGCGGATTCGAATACATGAAATTCACAAGATTAGTTTTAGTTTATTGTAATTAAAAGATGAAAGAGTTGTTCTTTTGGAATAGAGATATTACCTAGGTTGAGTACTTAAGTAGTATTCTTGAATTATGTCCCTCTCCTCCTTTGGAATTTTCTGCCAAACCCTCTTTTGACCCCATCCTAGTTTTTTCTTTGTTGGCTTTTTTTTTCCTTCATCTTCATCATTTGATTCTTGCATACCTATGGTATTGAATCATGAAGGCTCCTTCCTTTTGGAGGATCAGGAATTGGATTTGTGGCATCGGCCTGAGATGCCTCTTGTGTAATTGCAGATTGAAAGAAACTAATTAGAAACTACATTTGATAAAAGAAACTGCAATGCGTTTTCATAAAGCGAATAAATCGCAATGCGATTTCTCTGCTTTTCTAAAGCAGTAACCGCAATGCAGATTTCTATTTGCTGCAATGTAAATAGAAAAGCGAGCCGGCTGAATCAGATAATTGCATACCACCTTCTGATTTTGAGGATCCTCTTGTGTTGATTGCTCCTCGGAAGAGATAATCTTGAATTGTGGTAGTTCTTCATCATCCTTTTTTGCCTTCTTTTTGGTTTCTTATTTTTTATTACACATAGCAAGATGCTTGAAACCTCTTTCTTTCTCTATTCTTCAGCCTTAGTACTCTTGAAGGAACATCAGGTTTTGGAGCATCTTGCTTCTTCTCTTCTTCTTTCTCTTCTTGTTGCTTCTCTTCTTCTTTCTTGTCTTCTTCTTTCTCTTCCTCTTCTTCTTCTTGCTCTTCAACTGGTTGTGTTGGTTGTGTTGTAGGCAGATCCATCTCCATTTCAAAGACTGTTGGGTCTGAGAACAAGCTTTCAATTTCTACCTTGTACTTTTCTTCAATCTCCTTTTTCTTGGCAATCTTCTCCTTGTCAATACAAGTTTCCTTGCCTTCCAATTCTGCAATCCTCCTTTTTAGATTTTGTATTTCCTGAAGCTGAATCAGATTCCACTGTCATGGTGGCAGTCAAATATTCTTCATTATCTAATTTCTCTACGTATGTTGCCAACTTTGCTTCCAAATCCTTTGATCTCTTTTCTCCTTGGATAAATATATCCCACAATTCCTTCATTTTCTTCTCACTGTCTTCATTTATTTCATCCTTCCACAGTTGTAATCTTTCTGGGCAAATGAAGGTAGGATCTTGACGTTGGCGATAGTTGATTTCGTCTGTCATGGACTTCACCAAGAGGTCTTGAATTGCAAGAGGTTCATTTCCAGCTTCATTCTCAAACATTTTCTTCTTTCCATCCTCTTTTAATTCTGGAGTTTGATCAGCATTATCAGGTTTTCCTTGGTCTTCTGCTTCCTCTAGCTTCTCTTTGTTGTCCTTCATCTTCTTTTTCTTTTTTCTGCATATTGAACGGAAACTAATTAGAAACTGCACTGCATTGGAGGAAATGGAAACCGCAATGCATAATTCTTTGTTTAGAGATTCTTATACCTTGTCAAGAGGGACTCCCTCTTCTCTAGTAGTTTTTCTCCTTTTATATGCTTTCAAAATACCCTGTACAATGAGATTGAATGATTCAAAAACTGCATTGGATAAAATACAAACTGCAATGTAGAAAACACAAACTGCAATGCACTGTATACAGATTTTAATTACCTTGTCAACAGTGTCTTCCTCTTCCCTGGTAGTTTTTCGCTTTTTAGGAGTTTTAAAAATACCCTGTACAATGAGAATGATTTAGCATGGATTCACATTCAAGATACATTAAAGTAGAACATGCGATAAATTGCATACCTCGATGTCATTCAAGTCCTTTATTTGGTTGAATCTTGTGTGGAGTTCCACAAGACTCCATTTAAGAATGGCAGGAGTTTCTTTCTCCTTGCCCAGGATTGGTTGTATTATGTTTGTCCTCTCACACAGTAGAAACTGCACAGTTCAAAAACAAGATATATCATAAAATAGAAACTACAGAAGAACATGGCGTGAAATGAGCAACATTCAAGAAGCACAGAAACTGCAATGCAGTTTGTCTTTCACTAAAATGCAAAAAAGAGAATACACCAGAAAATATGCATCAACTTGACATGAAATTGAAAGATCAGCATAGCCAAAACAAGAACTGCAAAACATAACGAAACTACGAAGAACATGGGGTGAAATGAGAAATATTCAAGAAGAAGCAATGCCAATGCAATAGGTGGTAAATCGCAATGCGATAGAACTGCAACTGCAGTTTGTGTAGATCTGAATGCTGTTTGTCTTTCACTAAAATGCAAAAAAGAGAATACACCAGAAAATATGCATCAACTTGACATGAAATTGAAAGATCAGCATAGCCAAAACAAGAACTGCAAAACATAAACATGAAATTGAAAGATATATCATAAATTAGGTTGGAAACTGCTTAGGATAAAACAGAAACTGCATTGAACTAAAGGAAAACTGCATTGCCTAAAACTCAAAATGCATTGCATAAGCCACTGTTTACTTACCAATATTAGGATAATGCAACCCGAAACAGCTCCTATAGAGCCTTCTCCACCCTTCTTTGCTTTTGCTTTTGCTTTTGCGACCAAGGATTCATTCATGTAGGCTGAAACAGCTCTTGCCCAAGAATAGCATGAAAGTGTGTCTAGATTCACACAATGCTCAAATACTTTCCAATGCAAAGTTGATGAAGCGTTGGCAAAAAGGAATGTCATGCAGAGGTGAACCAATACTAGGCTGACCACCTCCTTGTCGTAGTCAACTTCTTCTTCTTCTTCTTCTTCTTCTTCTTCTTCAGCTTCTTTCTTTTCTTTTCCTTTCTTTGTTTTCTTCTTTTCCTCTGCCTTGGCCTTTTCTTTCTTCGGTTGGTTTGCCAAGGAAATTGTCTTTAGTAATTCTTCTTCTACCTTATTTTTTGATGGTTTTCCCTTTAATCCGAAGTGCCTTATTCTGAAGGTAGAAGTGTACTTATCATTGACAAGTTGGACGGATTTTCCTTCATTTGGCAGTCCTAGAATCTGACTCACAGCATTGCCTGTGATCTTGAATGCTTCGGTGCCAAAGTTGAAGGACTTTGTATCTGGATCAAACTTCTTGAGCAGCTGAACTAAGTCAAGGTCTGACTTATTCATGTTATTCATGTCAATCCTTCGGTTGTAAAACACCTCAATCAAGTTCCAAAATGGGGTGTTCTTGAGAAGCTTCTTCTGCCTTTCATTGAGCTTGTCTTTTACATCCGTAATGATGCTGTTGAAAGCGTTGCAATTGCACCAAATTGGACATAGTCTGGGTGCTTTGCTTTCCGATCATAGTTTGGCTTTGACTTTGGCTTTGGTTTACTCTTTTGAGCCATCATTTTGAATCTTCGCTTTGGTTGGTTTTGAGCTTCCTCCTTTTGTGGTGACATTTCTTGTGCCATTTGTGATCTGCAACAAGAAGGGATGAAAATACTATTAGGACAAGTAGAGATAAACTACAAGCAAACAGAAACCTCGCAATGAGTTTGTGGTAGAAATCTGAAGCTGCAGTTTGTCTTTCACTAAAATGCAAAAAGAGAATACACCAGAAAATATGCATCAACTTGACATGAAATTGAAAGAAGAGCATAGCCAAAACAAGAACTGCAAAACATAACAGAAACTACAGAAGAACATGGCGTGAAATGAGCAACATTCAAGAACTGCAATGCGTTTGCTAGTCCTGTGCTTTGTGAAGCTGCAATGCAGTTTGTCTTTCACTAAAATGCAAAAAAGAGAATACACCAGAAAATATGCATCAACTTGACATGAAATTGAAAGAAGAGCATAGCCAAAACAAGAACTGCAAAACATAACAGAAACTACAGAAGAACATGGCGCGAAATGAGCAACATTCAAGAAACTGCAATGCGTTTGTGGTTCACTACAATGCTGATTTGTCTTTCACTGCAATGCAAAAACAAAATGTACCAGAAAATATGCATCAACTTGACATGAAATTGAAAGATCAGCATAGCCAAAACAAGAACTACAAAACTGCAGGTAGAATGATTCAAAACAAGAACTACAAAACTACAGAACAACATGACGTGAAATGGAAAGAAGTATAAATAATTTAGCAGAAACTACAATGCAGTTTCTGTTTTGTTCAGGAAAAGTTTTGATGCTCTTTTTCTTTCTTTTGTAATTTTTCGGTTTTTAGAGGTTTTCAAACCAAAACTAAACCCAAAACCTAAACTACATTGCAGAATGAAGAATGAACAGTAAGTAAAATTTCAGAACCCTAGAATCTAAGGCAAATTTATGTTAGGGGTCATTTTCTTACGATTTTTCCCCAAGAGAGTGCTAAACCCTTCAATCGCCGTTCTGTCTGGTCGCCGCCGGTCGCGCGCTAAATCCGCCGCATCGCCGCCGCTTCAGATTTTGGGGAATAGGTTGGAACCGCTGAAAGAGAGAATGAAGAATCGGCTCGATCGTTGGTGGTCTTCGATGATGGTCGCACGAATGGGTTGGTGGTCTTCGATGATCGTTGGTGGTCTTCGATGATCGTTGGTGGTCTGGAGGTTTCTGGAGGTGAAGTTGCAGAGGTTTCTGGAGGAGAAGTTGAAACGTCGCGCGAAAGGGTTGTGATTCAATTTTGGTTTCGGTTGATGTCGTTTTGGTTCAGTTTTGGCTTGATGTCGTTTTTCAATTTTGGTTTAAAACTAAATACTGAAAATGGCATATGTTGTAATTTTCATATTTTGTAATGGTATTTTTGTTACATTTTGTTTTTTTGCCTTTTGCTAATTAGACTAAATTGTATTTCTTTCTACTAAATTAGTAAACTATATTATGCTTTAAAACTAAAGCTCCCTAAAAGAAGTCACAATACCATAACAAATGACATTTAAAAAATACTTGAACGAAATTTGATCATTTGTTGACAACATAAGTCATATGCTTACTATATAACATCCGCATTGCAACAATTTTAAAAGGTGCAGATATGAAAATATTAAGATTGAAAATACTGTTATTAACATTTTTAATATAGAAAAGTTGAGCATAAACTGAAATTAACCGTAAACTTCCATAAGAATACGAGGAGAAAGTAATTATTACGGGCAACTCAAAATGTGACATGGAAAACACCATTCATATATCCTTTGGGAGAAGAAAAGGATAACTTAATTGAGAAGAAGTCAACCCCGCACCAATAAGCATCTTCCAACAAATTAGGTACAGCACACCAGATTTTGTGTTCTTTCAAAAAGAAAACAAACAAAAAGGGCAGATCGAGAAAATTAAATAAAATATTCCTAGATTCCATTTTAATAAGGAGAAGCAAAAAAAATATTCTATAGATTAAAAAGTAACGCTACAATATTTAAACTACCTAACTAACTAATATAATGCATGCGGATGCTTTTTCAACAATTCTAGAATGCATGAAATTAAATTTAAAACAACGTGCGAAAGAAACTACCTCGAATCTCTTCTCTCTTATTTGTCTCGTTGGTTACATGTTTTCTAGTGGGGTCCGCCAGTCCGGCAGTTGTTTTTTAAATATTAGTTTTGTGTTCATAATTTTCTTTTTCTCATCTATTATTATTGAGTGAATACTATTTGTCAACTAACTTTGATTAATTATAAACTAATTTAAGTTTTTTTTTGTTGTTGTTGAGATAAACTAATAATTAAAGTTGTTATCCCCAATCAAATTACACGCATTGCATGTGACATGTCTGATCTATTTACAAACTCGATAGTCATAAATCCATAAAATCTAAGACTTATGTGCGATCAAAAATTTCAGACCGTTGCTCGTGACCTAAGATGAGACGTAGTTTAATGCTTGCAGCTAAAGCAACGGACAATTTCAATGTGGTTTTTATTTTATTTTATATATGTTGGTTTTTTTTTATTCCAATGACTTTTGAGATCTTCATTGACTACTTATGCAATGACTTTTGAGTCTCATATGAATATACGAAATCAGCTCACTACACTTCTAAAAAGCTTAAAAAACTGTAATAATAATTCAAAGTTGAAAACGAAATTGTTTTTGTTCGGACAAAGAGAGGGAAACCTTTAGATATATAATATTGTAATTGAATAGTGTTAAATCGAATCAAACTGGGAGTATCATTATTTATTTAACGTCATTTTAAAAAAATGTGCTAATTTTTCCACTCCCCCCCTTCCATTATTATGGTGATGACCAGAGCTTCAACACAATTAACAAGCAACTGTCAACAATTCTTTCTTTTCTTTTAATGTTGGTTCATCAACACCAACGGTCAATTTGAACAAAGACTTGTAGGGATAAATATTTGTTAAACTATGGCTCTCTCTCTCTCTCTCTCTCTCTCTCTCTCTCTCTCTTTGGGTTAGATAATGTAAACAGTTCATTTTTTACCTCTTCCTTCAAAGATCGTTCTCGATACAAAGTCAGACAATTGAATCATGTCATTACCATCACCATCGTCTCAGTGTATTGGACACAAACAATCTTTTCTCATCATAATTAAAAAAGAATATAAAGTTAATCTTTCAAACCATATTTGTCTCTTTGGTTGTAATCTGCTCACGCCATCACATGTGGAGGTGATATTTGTTTGTACAAATTTCTCACGTTATCTGGGTGTAGATTTTTCTCGTTTCGAGTTTCTTTTTCTCTCTTCTTCAATTTTTATGAAATAAACAGAAATAAATAGACCACACTCAGAGATGTTAGCCAAAGACCATCTGGTGCATAAGTTAGTTCAATTGGATCTTTGATAAAAGATGTGGTAATGGTCAAAATGGATGAAGTTTTCTCTTACGGGGAGAGCCGGATGGGCTTAGCCATGTGTGGTGGCAGTTAGCTGTGTGGGAGAGGTAGAGATGAGATGGGCGACGGCAAGGAGAGAGAGGATTTTGTAGAGTTATTGGAATTACCTTGAACGCTTGGTGTAGCCATGTATTTATAGCCTCATTGTGTACTACGATTTTGGAAGAATAATTCTTATTTGGTTATGATTATTCTTC
This sequence comes from Prunus mume, assembly GCF_029339155.1. NCBI lineage: Eukaryota > Viridiplantae > Streptophyta > Magnoliopsida > Rosales > Rosaceae > Prunus > Prunus mume. Next base: position 26,356,914 of record NC_142701.1, on the reverse strand, counting down.
CTCAAAAAGATGATAGAAATTACTCTAAGAGATTTGGTGGAGATTGATTTCTTGATTTATGGAGATGTTCTTATAATAAATTAAAGATAATTTCTCTAATTAAGTAGGTAATTAGTTTGACCTAAAGAATATTCCTCTTTCATGTGTCGTCTTCTTATTGGTTGATGAAATATATGCTCCCAAAATATTCATGCCGTTACTAACAGAGATAAGAGAGAAATGAGCTAATAACACCAAAAGCTTTCCTCATCAAGGCAATATCCCAATGTGTTATCTCAACCTACTTGTCATTATCGATCCTCTCCCACATTTCACTGTGAATGACCAACTGTAACACAGTATTATTATTATTAAAGATATGAGTAGGAAACACCTAATTACATACATATTTACATTAATTATACTTGCTGTAATCTCGTACAGTGCAAGACTAGTTGAATCAAACAAGCCCACAATCTGACGCCTTGGATTGCCCGGTCAATTATAAACAAATAAAAACCCGCCCACTTAAACCAAACCCGACCCGTAAGCCAGTCTACCCCAAGTCAAACTTTGCACACACTCTAAATAAAAAAATGCAAAATGAAAGAGAAAAAGGAAGAACGAAGGAAAGGCAAAGTGAAAAAGTCTACAGGAGCGCGTGAGACTTGCTGGTTTTGATGTTGATTGGAAGCATAACTCACGTTGAAAATATTAAGGGCGTATGGGATAATGGGAAGCTTCTAGCTAAATCACAAAGCCATAGCCTTCACAAACTTTTGTGTATAAAAGGCAAGGAAAGCTTAAAACGAGACTCATCCAACTGTTTAGAAACAGAGCCTTTAAATTCCTTTGGGATTTTCGGTGCTACTTGAATTGTGAAAACCATAAACCCAGTTTGATTAATCTGATCTTGATCTAATATTTGATGGAGAACTTGATGGGTCTTCTGAGGATTCACATCCAAAGAGGAGTGAACCTTGCTGTTAGAGACATGAGAAGCAGTGACCCTTATGTTGTTATCAAAATGGGCAAGCAGGTAACTCATTTCTTTGATCATGAAAATGGTCGATTTTTCTTTTCTTTTTTCTTGAATCTTGATCCATTTGGACTCATGGGTTTCTGGGTTTTGAGTTGATGCTTGTTCATTTCAATTGATTGCTTATGAAACCAATTTTCTGATATTGCAGAAGTTGAAAACTCGAGTGGTGAAGAGGAATGTGAATCCTGAGTGGGATGAAAGATTGACTCTTTCTGTTGCAGATGCAAATCTTCCGATCATGGTTTGTGTGTATGATAAAGATACGTTTAGTTTTGATGACAAAATGGGAGATGCAGAGTTTGAGATTGGTTCATTCATTAAAGCCTTGAAGATGCGCTCGGAAGGCTTAACAGATGGAACCATAATTGACAGAGTGAACCCAAATAGGGAAAACTGCCTTGCTAAAGAGAGCTGCATCATCTGGTCCAACGGAAAACTTGTCCAGAACATAGTCCTCAGACTCAGAAATGTGGAGTGTGGGGAAGTTGAACTTCAATTGCAGTGGATTGATGTTCCAATTTCTAGGGGTCTCTAGATTGCATCCTCTCTCTCTCTCTCTCTCTCTTTGTTTTCCTGTATATTTGTATTTGGGGGCCCTGCTTCTTCAATTCTTTTGTTCATAGATATGAGAGTGGTGTTTTTAAGTTTTTATCCTCCCATGTGTTGGTGTCAATCCTATGGGATGTGAGAAAAGTTTGAACAGCTTCATTTTCATTTTCTAATAAAATTACAATTTATTTGATTAATTCAAATCACCGTGTGTGAAGCTGTTGATGCCAAAAAATTGTAATCAACAGTCAGTCAGTTCAATCAGGTGGATTAACAAAGGTTGCCGAGCAGTGGAGCTGGAAAGCTCTGTTACTCAACCACCGCTGTCTCTCATACTTGTTTTGGTGTCTGATGGTCTTCCAGGTCCTCCTTAATTTTTTTTTTAGAGTAGGAGATTTCCTTCTTTTGATGGATTGTAGCGATTCAGATGAAGGTGCTTCTGTAGTTTGTCTCAAATACTGCCTTCTATGTATTTCCTTGCGGTTGCCTTTTGGCTTCGAATCAATTCATGGTTGACCAAAAAACAAAAAAAAAAACTTCACTGTCATTCCTTAGGATTCCACCAGCACCAATCTGACCAGAATTACCTCTTCACAAAATGTGACCACTTGCTTACTCTCTTTCAGCATCCTAAACCACATCGCAACAATTTTATAAAATACGAGTACTGAAATGTTAAACTTGAAAACACGAGTAATATTCATTATGGTTAAAAATTAAGAGTACTAAATTGAAATTAACCGTAAACCTCTTTAACGATTTACTGAACCAATGTTACCAGGGGAAAGTAATTATGCGCAACTGAAATTAGGTGCAGCACACCAGATTTTTTGTTCTTGAAACAGGAAACAAAGAGAAGGGAAGATGGAGAAAATTACAATAAATATTCCTAGATTCCTTTTTAAATTAGTCTTTTCTGAAAGGAGGAGCAAATTCTATGAAGTAAGGGTATCTACCTTAACTTATAGCTAGAATTCACGTGTCCGCAGTAGCCGCGGCTCTCGCCTTTTCAAGAATTCTAGAATCCATGACATCACTTGAAAACAACCCCGAAGCGAAGAAACTACCCCGAATATCTTATATCAGACTTTTTTGTCTTGTTGGTTACATGTCTCTACTTTATATGAGACTTTTTTTGGGTATGCAAGTCAGTTTTTCTACAACATGGAAAAAGGGGACCGGGGGGACTGTGTGTGCCACAAAAGGGAAGAAACTACCCTGATGCCATTCCACCATGTTCACTGTGAATAATAGAAAACAAGGGACTGAACAGGGACAAAAGGGAAGAAACTAATCAAATTCGAGCCAACAGAGTCATTAAAAAAAAGAATATTAGCAACATTCTCTCTAACCTTCTTTTTTGAACCTTCGTTCTTTTTCTCATGACATGTGTAACTTATGTTACATTTAATATCATTAATACATGAGACAATTTTGGCTTTTATTTTCTAGATTTACCCTTATGCCTTGATACTTGACACTGCTAAATCCAAAAAATAAAAAATCGCATTAAAAAAATCCTTTATTTTATATATGTTGGTTACCAAATTATAAACTTGTTACATAAAATTCTTCTTGTAGATGCATTGACTATTGAGATCTTTTTTTTTTTTTTTTTTTGTAACAATGACTATTGAGATCTTCACTGACTACTTATGCTCATTAGGCATTTCAAGAGTCTCATATGAACATATATATGAAATCAGCTCCCTATATCTCAAAAAATCTTTAAAAAATTGTAATAATATACTTCAAAGTTGAAATCAAAATTGTTTTATTTGAAAGAGAGAGAGTACTGGACTTTCAATATATAATGTGTCTAATGATACAACAGGCTCAGCTAGGTCTCAAAAAATTTAGAAGCCCACAACCGTGGCATAACAGGCTCAGCCAGGTCTCAAAACATGCATAAATACGAGGCCTAAAACATGAAGCCATTGACTAAAGCCCATGGCCCAAAGAACATGGTTTGAAATCTCGGCTCAAATACCAGGGAATGACCCAATTCTTAGGCCCAACCAGTTATGTATGGCAAAAAAATTTACCGAACTCAAAGATTGGCATTTTTCGGCAGAGTAAAATCACAGAACCGATTGAGGCAAGGAAATTATGTGCACCATCTCGAGAAGAGTATTGGGCAACAGAGTAAAAGGAATTATGGGACATCGAGCTACTTCTCGGAACTTGAGCTTATCAGAGAGTAGAAGCCTTGAAACTTGAAAAGAAGGTGGGTGTAGGGAACAACCATCAAAACTCGTGATCGAGAAGAATTTAGGCAGTGAGAAGGCGGCTCATGCAAAAGATTTGGGCGCTGGTTGTAGAATCTCGACACCTTCTGAAGGCGACAAGCTTTGCCTATAAATAATAGAACATGTTTCTTTCGAAAACAACCAATCTCTCAACACAAATCAAGATGTTGCTCAATGTATTCCCTAAAACTAGACTTAGATAAATTTTACTGCTTTTCTTAGGATTCAACTTAGCATATCACAAACTTTGCTTAATTATCCTTTTCTCATGATAACATTTGAGATTTTCTATTTAAACCTCACACTTATCTTTGTTCACCATAATACTTAAATTATTAAGCTGTAAATTTTATTATTATGTAAAAAGACAAAAAAGGTCATCCAACTTAATATTTAACCCTAGTACATTTATACACACACCTCCATACACCCTACTACTCTTCATATTAAGTTTTAGAAAAATACAAACTCTTTCTACATCGTATTGCCAGAGATGTAGAACATTGAAGAGCATGTCTCAATCTACGTGGGAGCTAATGGATGGACTTGTTAATTGTTTGGCTGTAATGATCTTATTATCTTCCCTTTGTTGATTGCTTTTGTTTTTTTATTTTTTATTTTTTTAAAAATACCTAATGTTTTGGTAAATCTGTTCTCTTTCTCTAGAAAATATTAAATTTCGGATTTGGGTTGTTTGTGTTTTTTTTTGGGCTGGGAATAGTAATATTATTATCACTTCTGGCATTCCAATGCGCATCTAAAATCATAATCCTATTGCTGCAACTTCAATAGTTGGGTAATTTTTCTAGTTTCTTTTCCACTATGATAAAAGCTTCAATGTTTTCTTTATTGATGGCTGATCAGATGGCCTACTCCTAGTGCAAAGTGTAGCACCTCAAGTACCAGTTTTATCTCATCTCGCATCGGAACGTTCGTACCAACTTCATTCTCATTGTAAATTTCTCTCATAACAACTTCCCTTGACTTACTCTGTATGCTTGCTCCTGAATTCGTCAACCTACCATTGCTTAAAATTTCTAGCATGATCTCCCCAAAGCTGTATACATTCCTCCTCTAAGGGTAGCTTGTGGGGTTTAAATAAAAAATTTCTTTTCTTTCTTATTTTTTCAGATTGAGGTGTATTTAAGAGTAGTTTGGGAAGATAGTGGGGTCTTTATAGAAATTGTGAAATTTTAAATTAAAAGTTGGGGTGAACTAAGAGAAGTGTGAGGTTTAAATAGAAAATCTCTAAAATTTTCTGAGTTTGACAAAATGGGAGATGCAGACTTAGATAAATTTTACTGCTTTTGTTTTTTATTTTATTTTTTTATTTTATTTGAAATTGTCCTTTGCTTTAGCTGCAAGCATTAAACCACGTCTCATTTGAGGTCACCGGCAATGACCTTAAATTATTGATCACACATAAGTCAAATTGGGTGTATAACGTTTTAGAATTATATGATATATTAAATCAGTGTGCTGAATCATTATTAAGTTGATGACCGGATCTTCAAAACCATTAATAAGCAACTGCAAACAATATTTATGTTTATTTTTTTTTAATATACATAATAATATAAATTATTTTAAATTAATTTAATCTACGAGAAAAGGAATTCGAATTTGAGTGCAAGGGAAGGTGGGTTCACTGCCCTAACGAAACCATGTTTGTCTTTCTGTTTTTAATCTTCTCAGATCATCACATGTGAAAGTGATATTCATGTCGTTACTAACAAAAGATGAGAGTATGACCTAATACCAGCCAAAGCCTTCCTCATCAAGGAAAAATTCCCCAAAATGTTGTCTTTACCTACTTGTTATTATGGATCCTCCCAAATTTAACTCCGAATGATCAACTGTAACACCGCATTGTATGATGATTAGGAAACACCTAATTACATACATATTTACATTAATTATACTTGCTGTAATCTCGTATAGTCCAAGTCGAGCTGAGTCAAATAAGCCCGGATGTAGCCTGTAATTGACCACACACACAGTGACATTCACCATCACAATCCGGCACCTTGGGGCGCCCGGTCAATTATAATTAAACAAATAAAAACCCGCCCACTTAAACAAAAACCCGACCCGTAAGTCATTCGACCCCAAGTCAAACTATGTACACTCACTAAATAAATAAAAAATGCAGCCTGAAAGAAAAAAGGAAAAACAAGGGAAAGGCAAAACGAAAGTGAAAGAGTCTAGAGGAGCGCGTGACTCTTGCTGGTTTGATTTGATGTTGATTGGTCGCCGTTGAAAAATAATTAGGCACATAGGATGATGGGTGGCTTCTAGTAAAAGCACAAAGGAGGAAGGCATAGTCTTCACAACTTTTTGTGTATAAAAGGAAAAGAAAGCCAGCGGTTTGGTATCAAGAACTCGTTCAACCACTTCACTGTTTAGAAACAGAGCCTTTTAAACTCCTCTGGGATTTTCGGTGCTACTTGAATTGTGAAAAGCATACAACCAGTTTGATTAATATTTGATGGAGAACTTGATGGGTCTTCTGAGAATTCACATCCAAAGAGGAGTGAACCTTGCTGTTAGAGACATGAGAAGCAGTGACCCTTATGTTGTTGTCAAAATGGGCAAGCAGGTAATTCATTTGGCTACTTTTTTTGTGTGTGTGTGTGGTGAAAATGGTATATTTTTGTGATGTTTTTCTTGAATCTTGATCCATTTGGACTTACGGGTTTCTGGGTTTTGATTTGATGCTTTTTCATTTCAATTGATTGCTTATGAAACCAATTTTCTGATATTGCAGAAGTTGAAAACTCGAGTGGTGAAGAGGAATTTGAATCCTGAGTGGGATGAAAGATTGACTCTTTCCGTTGCAGATGCAAATCTTCCGATCATGGTTTGTGTGTATGATAAAGATACGTTTAGTTTTGATGACAAAATGGGAGATGCAGAGTTTGAGATTGGTTCATTCATTAAGGTCTTGAAGATGCGCTTGGAAGGCTTAACAGATGGAACCATAATTGACAGAGCGAAACCAACTAGGGAAAACTGCCTTGCTGAAGAGAGCTGCATCATGTGGTCCAACGGAAAACTTGTCCAGAACATAGTCCTCAGACTCAGAAATGTGGAGTGTGGGGAAGTTGAACTTCAATTGCAGTGGATTGATGTTCCAAGTTCTAGGGGTCTCTAGATTGCATCCTGGTTATTGAATTCTTTTGTTCATAGATGTGAGAGATAGAGTGGTGTTTTTGAGTTTTTATCCTCCCATGTATTGGTGTCAATTTTATGGGATGTGAGAAAAGTTCGAACAGATTGAGTTTCATTTTCTATTAAAAATTACAATTTATTTGATTCATTCATATTATTGTGTGTGATTTTGTTGATGCCAACTAGCACCAATCTGACCAGAATAACATCTTCCTTCTGGTATGATCAATAATGATTTTTTATTTTTTATTATTGCAAAACGTACCTGAGGTTAATGAAATTATCAGGTTAAATTCTTTTTTGTTTTGTTTTTTATTTTTATGTTCGTAGTCCTCAAAGTTAATATATGTGCTCACAAGTAGTTCCTACCATCACTTCCGTAAAGAAGTCTGACATGACACGCATATGAGACTTCACATATCCAATAAGGGTGGAAATTCAATTTTGAAATTTTTATTAACATTGTGAAGGGAAGTACCTCTAACCATAAACTTAATCTAGAAGGGAAATTATAATCCGACTCGCAACCAAATTATTGTGTGAAGTTGATAGCAAAAATTGGACTAACAAACAGAATAGCCAATTAGGCAACAATACATAAAGATGCAAAATTAAGAATGCAAAGAGTGTCGATCAGAATGATATTGGTGTTTTGACAAACAAATAATCTCCAATGCATTATTCAATGGAAGGATTTGTAGACAATCTTTTTGTGTTATGAATTCCATATCTTTGATGAGTACTCAAGCGAATCTACCACTGAAAAGATATGTAATATTGAGAAGGATAATGCTAGGCTTACCACATTTATATACCATATTGTGTATTATCTCTCTAATAGAGATGAAGCTTGCCAATATAATGGGACCCTCTATTAAAGAGGTGCTAGACAATATGTTATACCTAACATTTTCCTATTGGAAAATTTACGCACCAAAGTAATTAGAAGTTCAAATTACAACCACTTTATTATCCTCCCTAGTTATGACTCACTAGTTTGTTGACATCATCATCCTCAGAATTAGAACCTCATTTGCTTTTGATTATGAGTAAAAATATCCCATTCGGTAACGTTTTTGGAGCATGTTTTATGAGAATATTTTATAAGAAGGAAAACGAGAAAATGGATTTGCATTTTTAAGATTCAAAAATGCGTCTGGTAGATTAATTGGAAAAAGAATTCAAAAATAAAAATAGTGAAAAGGTGTCTGGTATGACAACTTGAGAATAATAATAAAAAATAACATTTTGTTGTTGTTGGATGACTTCCTTTAATTTTAATTTTCCATTAAAATGCATACTATGTGAGTGATTTTTCAATGTCATTTTTGTTAATATCTCATCCATATATATATATATGATTTAAAAAATAATAGAATTCTAATGTTAAAAAAGATGCAATTAAATAATAAAAAAAGAACAATCCTACCCCTCTCTCTCTCTCTGTCTCTCTGTCTCTCTCTTCTTTCTCCCTCTGCTCTGTCTCTATCTCTCTCTCCTCCTCTCTCTGCTCTCCTAATTATCACATACCTTGTGACTGTAATAAAGCATAGCAGATTGGAATTCTACCAAATTCTTCGATCTTGGCCAACTCAAATGTAAAATAAAACAAAACCAAATTAGGTAATTGAAATTCATCACCAAGACTTTCACAACCATCAGCCAAATTTTGTCACAGACGAGACAGGTTACGACGAGGAATGGGTCTGGGACTGTGTTTTCAAGAGGACGAGATGAGGAGGCGGCGAAGAGAGAGAGATGGAGGAACGCTGAGAGAGGCAGTGGGGTCTTCCTCTTTTCGTGTGGGTTTCTCCGGGTTTCCATTAAACCATTTCTCGTGTTTTCACTTTTCCTTTGAAAATGGGGAAAACAACAAAAAGCCGTTTTCTAACTTAAAGAAGAAAAGTTGAGTTTGTTTTCTAACTTTGTTTTCCGCGTTTTCCTAGTTCACACCACCGAACGCACTTTGGGTTGTTTTTGTTTTGGGAAAACGGAAAACGGAAAACGGCGTGGGAAAACGTTACCGAACGACACCTAAAGTTCTTGCTCGGAACTTTCAAGGCATACAAAAAATGCATAAAAGTCGGCAAAATTGCATCATTTTCATTCTAAATCTTATTTATTAACAGAAAATAAGAAGTTGTCACATTCATTATTAATTACCCTCCCATATATATATTTGAGTGAAATTACCAACTGTAATACTGTGTATGAACATGACTCATGATGAGGACCCTTAAAGACTCTTTGATTGGAATCTTGGACAAAGATGGTCATCCTTGCCCCCCACTTCACAGCACTTGAGGAATGCTAGGTCAGATTTCGACGTCCTCTGCCCATCTATGGCACTGCTTGTTTCTTTTCTTTATCTGACGTTTCTTCTTTAACTTGTATCTTGTTTGGTCTTCGGCTGTGATGTATGCGTGCTTGTAGTCTCCTCCTAATTGGACTCCTGCTTCTGTATTTTGCTTGCGCTATTTGTGCCTTGGTATTGATTTCCAGGTTCCACAAAAAAAAAAAAAAAAAAAAAAAAAAAAAAAAATCATACCTGAGCCAGCTTAGAACTCGTTTTTCTTTTGTTTTTACCATAAAGAATAAACATAACAAACTTGTAGTCCTTCTCTATTGGAGCATAGTCAATTTGAGCACACAATCAGGCTCATTGGACTCCGAGTGGGATAATTTTGCCCCTAAAAGTCAAAATTTTAACACCATCTCACCCCAAAATAGCTACGAACGGTTATAGTTCAATAAAAAAAAAATCTTGATTTACAAATCAGTGGTCTCATATTCGAATCTTAATGATAGTTTGATAGTGTGTGAGAACTCTAGTCTTTCTTTCTAATTTTTACAGAAAAATTAAAAAAATCTCTCCTCAAAATGACAAATAAAATAAAATAGAAGGCAAAATAAACGAGTAGAAGAGTCCGGAAGAGCGCGTGAACAGTTGAGAAAACAGAGACTTGTAGCTATTGGGGTCAATATAAAAGGTTGTGGTTTGGTAGCCAACTTCACTCAGGCACTGAGATTTAGACTGAGGCTCTCAAATTGCAAATCGAACCTCTCATCCTCCTCCTACTCCTGGGATTTCTGGTGCTTCTTACTTTGTGAAGAAAAATAAAGTTAAAATCTGGATCCAATGGAGAACATGATGGGTCTTCTGAGAATTCACATCCAAAGAGGAGTGAAACTTGCTGTTAGAGACATGAGAAGCAGTGACCCTTATGTTGTTATCAAAATGGGCAAGCAGGTAATGGCTGTCTTTAATCATGAAAATGGTCTACTTTTCAGATAATTTTTATTTTGCTGTTGTATTTCTGGATCCATTTGCATTTCTGGGTTTCTTGGTTTTGTTGTTATTTTCTACAAATTTAGGTGATTGATAGCAATACATGGATCTGGTAGGATCACTTGGTGTTTCATTGTACATATACATATTTTCTGTTTAAATTGTACTAATGTTTGTTTGGGTTGAAGTCATGTCTTCTGGAAACCTCTTAAACACCTTTTTTTTTTTTGGCCTTATTAGTTGTTGCTTTTTTCATAGTATTAAAAACTCCAACCACACAAGAGGGTATCTGAAAAAGAAAAAGAAAAGAGAAAGGAATCTATTTCTTTTTGTTTTCTTTCATGGTAAAGATTAAAGAACAGTAAATGAAGGTATTTAAATCTACCTTGTGAATGGTTTTCTTATTTTCTGTCTGTTGCTGAAAACATTTGTTTTGATTTCCAGAATATTGATATCACTAAGGGTTCTGGTTTGTAATTTTATTTGAAGTCATCAAGAAATTATTATTTTTTGATCTGGTGGTAATGTTTCCCGTCTTCACCAAACAAAATCTGGTAGTACTGTTGCTTCTGTGGAGGACATTTGCTTTCTCGGTTAACAGTGCTATCCCTGTGACATGCAAGTCCCTCTCGTGTCCCGCGGGAATGAAAAAGACGGGTTCAGGCACATTAATTATTGACCAGGAAATCAATGAACACCCAACTTTGCTATGTGGTGGTTCTTCACCAAACAACTTTCTGAATTATGTCTTGTTATGGTTAAGAGCTTTGAGAAATTGATGTGATTCCAAATATCTATCGTTTCAACTGATAGCTTGTTGAATTTATGTTCAAAAGCAGAAGGTGAAAACCAAGGTGGTGAAGAAGAATGTGAATCCTGAGTGGAATGAAGATTTGACACTCTCAGTTGCAGACCCAAATCTCCCAATCAGGCTTTATGTGTATGACAGAGACACCTTTAGTTTTGATGATAAGATGGGGGATGCAGAGTTTGAGATTGCGACATTTATTAAGGTCTTGAAGATGCGCTTGGAAGGCCTCCCAGATGGGACAATAATCACAAAAGTGCAACCAAATAGGCAAAACTGCCTTGCTGAAGAGAGCTACATTGTCTGGTCCAAAGGCCAACTTGTCCAAAACATGGTCCTCAGACTGAGAAATGTGGAGTGTGGGGAAGTTGAACTTCAATTGCAGTGGATTGATATTCCTACCTCTTAAGGGTCTCTAGATTTGCATTGCATCCACACGGTCTATGTGTATAGTTTTGAGTCTTTGGTTCATGAATGTCAGAATAGTGATGTTTTAGAAGGGTATCCACCTATGTAGTATGTATTGCTAACATATGGGATGTGAGAAAACAAATTAGAATAACTTGATTTTCATTATGTAGTACATTACTGTTTATTTGATTCTCATTTTGATTTCAAATAATTTTTTTAATCCTCATTTTAGGCCTGTAAAACTGGCCCAAGCTCGATGGGCTAGTCCAAATCCAATCCTATTTTTTGAGCTATGGGGGCGAGAAAGAAGTTAAAATACCTAGCTAAAAGAGCAAGAAGACAATATGTTAAGGGTTTCTAAGGCACGACAGAGCTACCAGCGCTTATAAATCGGAGAGGCAATGTCAGAGCAGTAAGAACAAGCACCTTGTAGGTGTTGTAACTGTTAATCTCAAGCATTCACTCTTTCCTTATTTGCCTTTTCCTTCCAAACCTCCATCTCAAAATCTAAACACCACACAAACCTTTCTACAAGACATTGTCCTAAGATTCAAACATCGAAGTTGCCTCTTTCTCTTTTACTAGAGTTATGGGCAATTAGCTATTATACCACGAGCCTCAGTAGCCAAGCTAAGTTTTGGTTTATCATAATTGTTCAAAACCATAGATTCTCTTATTGGTAATAACCATTTAAGAAAACCAAAGCACTCTCTAGGAATTTGCACTATTTCTGAGTTCTTTAGTCCAAATCTATAAACCTAAGAAAAGGGGCAACGTCAGAATCAAACTCGTTTGTTACGACGGTACAAGAATTCCTGTAAGTCAGAGGAATGAAAAGCAGAGAAACCATCAACAATTGGAAAAAAGACGGAAAGCAGAAAAATATAACCGCCGTAAATAACATTAAATTAAATACAGGTAAATATACGAAACCTAAATGCAGAGGGTTATGATCCATAACGCCATATACCAAGTGGGGTTTGATATCATTTGTCACAACTTAGCTGGACATCCACTTGTTTACACCAATCATACGTGATATTTTAGAAGGAACATTAACAAATGAAGCTCCATTTAATGCTTATATTATATAGGCTAAATTGACCAATATATTATAATATATGATTCAGCGCACATACAAGCTACCCAAGTTACTTGGTGATCACACACGTCCCTTTCCACTTCTCGCTTTGGCCAATGTTTTTCTTTAAGACTTTACTCCCATTTCTAACCAAGCGTAAACTCAATCTTGTTATGAATGAAATCTTCAAGCTTTAACGGTAACCACAAACTCTATTTTTAATTTAAAATCTCTGGATTATTTTGGATCATCTGCTATGTGTTTCTTGTGCAAGGATCTGATCTTGATTCATGCTAGTTTTCTCTAAGGTATCTTTCACCTTTGATTGGATGTTCGACCAGGACAAGTTTTGTTCGTATATATTTCTTGTTAAAGACAAATTCCAGAAACGACCAAGTCAAATAAATACTGCAACCATGAAAGGGCAAAGGGTGCAGCCCAGTGCTTGGACTTTCCAGTCAATTGTGTACCAAATAAAATAAAGGCAAATAAATCACTGATCAAGAGTTATATACTGGAAAATCGAACACCAACTCTTCCAATGAAGAGTTTGGCAACAACCATTTCCTTGCCTGCGCGTGGGATTATGGAGTTAATTAATTGATCAATCAACTCTATGGTGCAAGTTGCAATGACCCAGTAGAGAAAGGCTTGGTTTTTGTGGTATAAAAATCAGTTGGGTTTTTAATCACGGATTCAAAAAGCTATCCACAAATCTCTCTCTCTCTCTCTCTCTCTCTCTCTCATCCTTGTTTTGTGCCATAATCATAGCTTGTTTTCAAGTTTGAATGGAGCACCTGTTGGGCCTTCTTAGAGTTCGAGTGCAGAGAGGGGCAAACCTTGCTATTAGAGATGTCACTGCCAGAACCAGCGATCCTTATGTTGTCATCAAAATGGGCAAGCAGGTAACTTGGTTCTCTTCTCTCCATATGTTTTCATGTTTTGTTTTTGTTTCTGGTTTTTGCTGGAATTGTGGACTTTAAGTTTTAGGGTTCTGGTCTTGGACGTTAAGGTTTGTGGATTTGGATTTCTGGATTGCTTTGGTGGTCGTTGACTTCATGGTCAAGCTTTTCTTTATATTATCAAATATTTTAGCCAGTTAGAGTCGACCATGTTCGATGTAAATTGTAAAACAAACAAAGATTGTTCTTGTTGACTCTGTTTTCTGGGGTTCCTTCAACTTCTTCCTTAATTTTTGCAGATGATTTTGTCTCTGTCTTTACCTTTAAATTCAATCATATTTTGATAGGGTTTTAATTGCACGATGCTTTCAAATAAGAAGGGGAAACAAAACTTCAATGATCTGTAGCTTTGTCCCTCTGCCGATCTGCTCTGCTTTGAGTTGGTTAAGGTTCATTTGTGTATTGTCACTGATGGTTTATAAATGTGTTGCCTGATGCAGAAGTTAAAGACTCGTGTAGTGAAGAAGAGTACCAATCCCGAGTGGAATGAAGATTTAACACTTTCAATTGCAGATCCAACTCTTCCAGTCAACATTGTAACAACTTTTTCTTTGGCTAAATACTAGCTGCATTTCACATTAAACTTAAATTTTACGTATCTTTACTGAATGATTTGTGGTGCTGATGTTGCAGCACGTGTATGACAAAGACACATTTACTCTTGATGACAAAATGGGGGATGCTGAGTTCGAGATTGGCCCGTTTCTTGAAGCGTTACGGGTGCGAGTGCAAGGCGTACCAAGCGGAACCGTACTTTCCAGAGTGCAACCGAACAGGCAAAACTGCCTAGCTGAAGAGAGCTGCATCATCTATACTGATGGCCAAGTTGTCCAGAACATGTGTATCAGACTGAGAAATGTGGAGAGGGGGGAACTGGAACTCCAGTTACAGTGGATTGATATTCCTGGTTCCAGGGGTTTGTAAATTTTCTTGTCAAAGTCTTCTGCTTTGGCGTTATGGCAGAGATTTGGAGCATTGTAATACCACCAGCTCTGGATTGGATGAGTTTCTTCAATGGGTTCCTTTGTTAATGGGCTTAAAAACAGAGTGTTTTTGAGTGTATCCTCCCCTTTATGTAAACAGGGTTTGTTGAAAATAAAATAGACAAGAAGATGCGTAAAACATATGTTCGAATGATGAATTTGTGTGTCACAATCGATGTGGGTATTCTCCAGAAATTAAAAATGCAGGGATTCAATTTCCTATATGATCCGAGGGTTGCAAGTAATTGATACTGCATTGAAAAATGAGGTTTGGTCAAGGGCAGTCGATGCTTGATCTTGATGGTACATCAAAATTTGGATATTGTTTTCCTTTTTTCCTGAAAAATACGGTTTCACGTATGTGCAAAAAATCACGGTTTTCTAACATCTCTTACTTTACGTTGAAGAGATATACTGGTGAGTGTTAATTTTCTTTCTCTGAAGAAATGTAGCAGATGGAAAATTCTGTCACCACTAAACACTGCCTGTTGTCAAGAAAGAGATTTTATGTCAACAATTCATTTTCCTCTATGTTTTCCTCAATAAATTCAGCCATTTGTACAAAAGGTATGCTTTAAGATACATAATTTTCAGGAAAGCCGTATTTTTTTTAATTTTTAAAAAAGAATGTGAATTTCTGGACAAGCACAAAACATAAAACAGAAAGCTGAATTATAGGCATTTTTTAAACCTGTTAGGTATAAAGATAAAGATGCCAAGTCATGACTCATGACAGCTCTTTTAGTCTGTTATGCTGTTATGTATGTTACAGCAGGTTGTTAGGGAAAGCTTAGTACAGCCTTGGTTATATATATACACCTAAAATGTAAATGTAATTATGTAAGAAAATTCAGTAAATGAGAAGAGGATTATTCAGTAAAACTTTTCTTTTGTTTTCCTTTGTTCCTCTGGTTTCTCTGTTTTTCTTCATGGTATCATTCGCCACTGCCTCACGGCACTCTTCGATCCTAGTCTCTTCCGCTTCGTGCTCTACTCTACTGGTTTGATCTCTGCTGCACGCAATTGATCACTGTTCTTTCTTCTTGATTCTTTGTCTCCTTCATCTCTGATGGCGTCACCTCTTGAATCCTCTTCTCCGATTCCGTCTATCTCACTCAGATTCCCAATTCTTCCTTTTCAAACCCTAATTCGTCCCAAACCTACACTTTCTTACAATTCAAAACATCGGTAGCATGGTGCCGATCAAGCCTGCCGCTCAATTATCTCCTTGGTGTGCTCTGTTTGCCCCAATTTTCGCCGCTACAAGCTTCTTGGACTTGTTGATGGAACTGAGTCTTGTCCGGTGCCATTTTTACCAGATCGATCACTCAATCTCGCTTACGAAGTTGGTATGAGAAGGATCAGAATCTTCTCATCCGTTCAATTCAACCCTCTCTGAGGAAGTCATTCCGTTTACTGTTGGTGTTTCTTCGTCTAGAGATCTGTGGCTCAAACTTGAGCAGCGCTTTGGTGGTGTTTCGATGCTCATATTCATCAGACCGTTCTCGCTTCGTAATATTTAAAGGCTCCCAAACAATGGTCGATTATCTACTGGCGACTCAAGGAAATCTCGATTCCCTCACCGCAATGCAGTGAGTTTGGATCGCGATCTTATTGCTGCTACACTGGCTGGGCTTCCTGATGATTTTGAATCATTCATTGATTCTATCATGCTTCGTCTCTCTTCAACTTCTCTTGATGAATTACATGGTTTATTACTCACAAAGGAGCTCTCCATGACTCGACGGAAGAAAATTGCTTCCTCTGTTACCACTGAACCGTTTCATGCTCTCTCGGCCCAAGTCTCACCGCCTCTTCTTCCTACACCACCTCAGGCATTTGCTGCTCAACATCCACCACTTCACAACTCTTTTCGATATAATTCCAATCGTGGCAGGAATAATCAATTTTCCAACAATCGGGGCAACTATGGTCATAATCGGGGCAACTACAATTCTGGCTCTCATCGAGGCAACCACAACTCTGGCTTCCCTTCTGGTTTCAATCGTGGTCATAATTCCAACTCTCGTGGTTCCTTTTCCTCTGGTGCTCGTGTTCCTTGCCAGATTTGTGGAAATACAAGTCATGAGGCCATCGACTGCTATGATCGCATGAATCCTGCAATTTCTGGTAAAATCCCTCCCACCAAGCTTGCTGCAATGTGTGCGCACTATACATCAAAGCCCTCTCCTTCCTGGCTCATTGACTCTGGCGCAACTTCTCACATTACCAATGACATCTCCAACATCTCTTCTTCATCTCCTTACACTGGTGAAGACAAAGTCTATATTGGTGATGGTAAAGGTCTGTCCATCAACCATATTGGTTCCTCTTTGTTACATACTCCCAGTACTTCCTTTAAATTGAAAAATGTCCTTCATGTTCCTCAAATGAAGCACAACTTGCTGTCTGCTTTTCAATTTGTCAAAGACAATTCATGTTCATTGACTCTTGATTCTGATGGATCCCTTGTCAAGGATCGTTTTACGGGGAAGATGCTTTTGCGGGGACCAGTTAGAGATGGATCCTATCCTTTGCAAAGCTCTCCTTCACCTAGTCCTGCTTCTTCCATTTCTTCTTCAGCATTTGTCAGTCTTAAAGCTCCGGTGCAGATTTGGCATAGTAGATTGGGTCATCCCTCCTCCAATATTTTTCGAAAAGTGATTTCTGGTAATAAGCTTGCCTGCAAGGTAAATCCTCTGTTGATTTCTTCTGTTCAGATTGTGCTATAGCTAAAAATCATAAACTGCCTTTTCACCCTGCTGGTTCATCTACTTCCCATAGTCTAGCTTTACTTCATTGTGATGTATGGGGACCTGCCCCTGTAACTTCTGTGAGTGGTTTTCAATATTACCTGCTGTTAGTGGATGATTACACCCGATATAGCTGGTTCTTTCCTTTGAGAAGGAAATCTGAGGTGTATTCTACCTTTGTAACTTTCAAGACATATGTGGAAAAATCTGTTGGTAATCAAATAAAGGCTATTCGTTCTGACTCAGGGGGTGAATTCACTAGTGCTTCTTTTCAGTCTTATCTTAATTTGCATGGTATTTCTCATCAGTTCAGTTGTCCACATACACCTGAGAATAATGGCTGTGTAGAACGCAAGCATAGGCATCTTGTTGAAACAGCCAGAACATTGTTAGTGGCTTCTAATGTTCCTAAATTCTATTGGGTTGAAGCTCTATCCACTGCTACTTACTTGATCAACAGGTTGCCTATTTCTGGTCTTGCCCAATCTCCATGGGAGCTTTTATTTCATACATTACCAGATTATACTAAGCTAAAGATTTTTGGTTGTAGTTGTTACCCCTGGTTGAAACCTTATGTTTCCTCTAAGCTTGATGGCAAGAGCAAGCAGTGTGTTTTCCTTGGATATAGTTTACAGCATAAGGGTTATAGGTGCTTAGACATGATCACTGACAGGGTCTATATCTCTCGGCATGTCTTATTTGATGAGAAGTCATTTCCCTTTACTGCCAAGTCTGCATCCCCCTCTAATTCTATCCCTCCTTTATCTCCTGTTTTTGACCTGCAATTTCCCATTCCCAACTCACACTCTATCTTCCCAAGTTCTCCCTCCATCCATCCTTCTTCACATACTCCTAATCCTAGTGAATTTGTATCAACACACAATTTCAGCCCTTTGCAATCTCACTCCTCTTCTCCTCCTAATTCTAGTGAATTTGTATCACCACACAATTTCAGCCCTTTGCAATCTCACTCCTCTTCTCCATCTTTATCAGGTCAAAATATTCATCCTATGGTTACTAGATCAAAGAATGGCATTTTTAAGCCTAAAGCTTATACTGCTACCAAACACCCTTTATCATCTTCTCTTGATTATGTCCCCACAACCTATCTTCAAGCCTCTAAATTTGCTGCATGGAGATCAGCCATGCAAGCTGAATTTAATGCCCTCCAATCAACTGGAACTTGGATCTTGGTTCCTTCTTCTTCATCCCAGAATGTTGTAGGCTGTAAATGGGTGTTTAGAATCAAGAAAAAGCCTGATGGGACCATTGACAGGTATAAAGCTCGGCTCGTTGCCAAGGGATTTCATCAAAAAGAGGGCTTGGACTATCAGGAAACCTTTAGTCCTGTGGCAAAGCCTGTCACTATCAGAATTTTGTTAACTTTTGCTGTGCAATTCAATTGGTTTCTGCATCAACTTGATATTAGTAATGCCTTCCTTCATGGTGATTTAAAGGAAGAAGTATTCATGCATCAGCCACCTGGCTTCAGTGATCCAAGCTTTCCGAATCATGTGTGTCAACTCAAAAAGTCCTTGTATGGCCTCAAACAGGCTCCCAGGGCCTGGTTTGATAAATTGTTTCAGGCTCTCCAGTCTCTTGGTTTCACTCAATCATCTTCTGACGCATCCCTCTTTGTTCTCAAGGTTCCAGTTCTTGTTATTGTCCTTGTCTATGTGGATGACATCTTGGTCAGCGGTCCAGATTCATCAGTGTGCAATCTTTTCATCAAGAAACTGAGCTCTTTGTTTCCTGTCAAGGACTTGGGTCCCTTACATTATTTCTTGGGTCTTGAAGTTCAACGCACCAACAAGGGACTCTTTCTCCATCAAGGTAAATATCTGATGGACTTGTTACAAAAGACAAATATGGAGGGTGCTAAGCCTTGTTCTACACCTCTTGGAACTACCAAACTGGATCACGGTGGTACACCTTTGGAAAATCCCACAGAGTATAGATCCATTGTGGGAGGCCTACAATATTTAACTTGGACTCGGCCTGATATCTCTTTTGCAGTTAATCAAGTCTGCCAGTTCATGCATGCTCCAACTGATTCACATATGCAGGCAGCCAAGCGAATCCTCAGATTTCTCAAGGGTACCCCTTCACATGGTATATGGTTTCATAAAGGTCCTCTCACTCTATCCGCCTACTCGACGCAGACTGGGCTGGCTGCACTTTTGATAGGAGATCCACGGGTGGATTTTGTGTGTTTCTTGGCTCCAACTTAGTGAGCTGGAGTGCTAAAAAGCAGACCTACATTGCTCGTTCGTCTACTGAAGCTGAATATCGATCCTGGCTCACACTGCTGCTGAGGTTACATGGATCTGCAAAGTCTTTCGAGATTTTGGTTTCTCCTCCTCTGTTAAACCTACCATTTGGTGTGATAACATTTCTGCTATCTCCCTTGCATCAAATCCTGTTTTTCACGCCCGAACCAAACATGTGGAAATTGATTATCATTATATCCGAGAGTGGTTCTTGCAAATCACAGTTACATTCAGGTATGTTTGCAGCCAAGACCAGATAGCTGATATTCATACTAAATCTTTGTCTAAGAATCGGTTCCTCTTTCTTCAATCCAAGCTTTCTCTTGGTACTCCTAGTCTTTCCAAGCTCAGCTTGAGGGGGTGTAAAGATAAAGATGCCAAGTCATGACTCATGACAGCTCTTTTAGTCTGTTATGCTGTTATGTTTGTTACAGCAGGTTGTTAGGGAAAGCTTAGTACAGCCTTGGTTATATATATACACCTAAAATGTAAATGTAATTATGTAAGAAAATTCAGTAAATGAGAAGAGGATTATTCAGTAAAACTTTTCTTTTGTTTTCCTTTGTTCCTCTGGTTTCTTTGTTTTTCTTCAAGGTAAACTATTTCCTACCAAGAGTACTAGAATGGAATGAGTGACTTCGTTGAGAACTGTAGTACTATATTGGTGGTGGGGGGCCATAAGCAGAAGAGAGTTTCAGATTGGACCCAAAAAGAATGGTTTAGGTATGTACCAAACAATGGGCCAAATCCTTGTCAGATGCAAAGCTACATATGAGGCTATGGCTTCTACAGCAAGGCCTATGTCACCTCCTACAGTTTGGCTATAGAATTTCGCACTAGAAGACCTCAATATAAATCGTTGTTCAATTTGTGGCCAGTAATAGTAAAAGCCACAGTTTTTCCTGGCCAAAATGAGTTGGCCATCGACGGACATGACAATGTTTAACTTGTTTAAATTATACAAATTTATAAATAAATCCAATCTTAGACATGTATTTATAAAAAAACTCAAGCACTATTTAAACATAGAAACACACCCAAAATCAACCTCAAAGTCAACTTTTTGGGTGTGTTTATAAATGGGTTTTGAATGTGTGTAATGATGGGTTTTGGGTGTGTTTATATGTTTAAATAGTGCTTGGGTTTTTTTATAATTTCAACTCCCATTTTGGGTGTTTTAGTGAAACTCCCTTTAAATTATTCAAAGCAAATGAAACATAGTCACAACAATTGGTGTCCAAATATTAATGAAATAAGTTGTTGTTTTGCCTTATATAAAAGGGTTAATTACAGTTTAGTACTATATGATTACACCCTTAAGATATGTTAGTTCCTATTTTTAAAATTTTTACAATTACATACCTCGGTCTTTTAAATTTATTACAATGTGGTTCTACCGTCAGATATCACCGTTAGTTGCCTACGTTACTATGGGTCCCACATTTTTCGTTTTTTTAATTTTAAATTAATTAAAATATGAATAAAATATTTAAAAACCAACTAAAAAAAAAAAAAAAAAACCATCATCTCTCTCTCTCTCTCTCTCTCTCTCTCTCTCTCTCTCTCTCTCTCTCTCTCTCTCTCTCTCCCTCCCTTTGGGTTCTGCGGGTTGTGGGTGGGGGTGGGAGGAGGGTGGAGAAGAAATCGATCCGCGGAGTGGAAGGAAGAGGGTGTTTTTGTGGGTTCTGGGTTCATTTTGGGGTTAGAGCTACTTGCCGGTGGTGGTTATGGGGGAAAGGGGACGAGAAAGGGCTCTAGGTTAGAGGGATGCGTTTAGGGAATGGATTGTTGAAATGTAAATTGACTAGCTAATTTCTTGTTAGTTAGTAATTTACTTAGTCTGTTTTTACTCTTAGCTTCATTAAGCATTATGTTAGTTAAGTGACTTGAGCTCATATGCCAAGTGTAAGGTGTAAAGCAGTCAGCTAGTTTTCAACGGCTCTTAGGCCTTGTACTGCCATGTGTCACATTCACATTGGCCCTTGTAATAGAATGGTACTGATTTGGCTGATGTAATGAGAGAATGAGAAAGAATACAAAAGGTGTGATCTCTGCAACGGTTTTGTAGATCGCACCAGAGAACATTTCCAAATTCTGTTTTTTCCTAGCTACCTCTCTCACTCTCTAGATCTTGAGCTTCCTTGATAATCCAAAATCCATATCTTAACATGGATGGCTTGTGATGGGGAAATGGGGCGAGAAGGGGCACTGGTTCTGCATGTGGGGGATGGGTCTGGAGACAAATGGAGAGCAGCTCACGGCTTTTAAGAGCCCTAAAAGGAGAATTAGGTAGGAATTTGAAGAGAGGGAGACTGAGTCTGAGGCTAGCTTGGAGGTCCTTGGGGTGTTTGACCTATTGACCAACACCATAACCCCTTAGTCCCATGAAGACTTTCATTTGGAACAGCCAGGGTAGTTCTTGGCAGGATTTTATCTTTCAAATGCTTTTTTTTAATCTATATTTTAGATTCCAGAGCCACCTTACTTAGGGCTGAGGCCATTGCTCAGAAACTGCATCTTGGTGGTGTCTTTTGTATTCCTGCCACAGGGTAGTGTGGAAGGATTATTTTATGCTGGAATCCTAGTTATGTGAATTGCACTACTTTGAATTTCCATGATCGTTTTGTGCACTGTTTGTTACATGATATTTTGTCCAAAAAGTCTGGGTATGCAACTTTTATTTATGCTTATCCTCAAAAAGATAAACAAAGAGACTTATGGAAGTTAATCCTTAATTTTAAGCCTTTCATCTTGGAACCTTGGGCTTTGCTTGGGGACTTTAACAACATTTGCTCTTCATATGAGAAAATTGGAGGATCTACTTCAAATAGTTCATTCCATAGAGCCATTTCTGCTTTCAATGCTTTTGTGAATGATTGTGGTACTATATCCCTTCTTGCTGAAGGTGTGCCTTTTACTTGGTCCAATACGATGCTTTTATAATTTTTGAAAGGCTTGATAGGGTCTTAGCTAAATCGGATTGGCTGAATTTATTTCACAAGTATGAGTTCTTAAACATGCTTATTTGCAGTTCGGATCATGGCCCCATTATCCTAAGCAGTTCTAATCCTAGGACTAGAGTTCACAAAGCTTTTAGGATGGAAGCCATGTGGCTTTCCCATGCTGATTTCTCTCGAATTGTCAATCAATCTTGGTGCCATTCTTATGTAGGAAATCCAACTCAACAAATTTCTACTTGTTGCAAAACCTTCCAAGTTCACTTGAGGAGGTGGAACATTGAGGTTTTTGGGAATCTCTTCCAACAACTAAAAGAAAATAAGCATCCACAATGATGCTATCTATTTCTTAGCAAAATTTAGCTAAAAATATAAGAAAGCTGTTTTAGGAGCTCTCTAAAAAATTTCAACTCCAATCATACTCCCTAATTTGGAGAGTTATAAATGCTATAACTCTTTTTTGATTGGTCCCTCTCTATTAAAAAAAAATAAAAATAGCTAGCATTAAATAAAGGTTTGAAATACTCATTAAATAAAGCAGCATTAAATTATAGGGAGTCACTATGAGTCATTTCTCTCTCCTTAGATTTAGGAGCTCTTAGAGGACTCCATATTTTAGGAGGTGGATAGGGAGCATGGTTGGAGTTGCATTTTTACAATTCCTCAAAATTTGTCTAAGAAGGTGGTTTAGATAGCCCATTGTGGATGCTCTAAACTCAAGAACACTTAGAAAATATCCAAACCCAATTAGCGAACTCTCCCACCTCCACCTTCCTTATCAACAAGGATAAAGAACTCAGCTCCAATCTCAAGACCCTCCTTGAGAAAGAGGAAATGTTTTTTTTCCCAAAAAGCTAGGGCAAATTGGCTCCAGCTTGGTGACAAATACACAAAATGTTTCCAAACTCAAGCCACCATTCATAGGAAACGAAACCAAATCAAAAGCATTAAAGATGATCAAGGTACTATTGGATTGAGCTTATTTTCTTATGAAATGTTGTCATTGAAACCTTTAGGAAAGTTTTACACAGTCAGACCCTATTGCTAGCTCTAATATCCAAGACTTTATAAGTGTGATTGAGCCTTGTTTTTCCTCTGGAGGACAACTTTAAGCTCATGGCTGATATTTCTGAGCTGGAAGTCTTTGAAGCGGTTAGAAGCATTGACGCTCTCAAAGCCCCTTGCCCTGATGGTTTACATGCAATTTTTTTCCATCGGTTCTGGGCTGAGACTAAGCACCTTCTTATTCAGCTTGTTAAGAATTTCTTTGTGAATAACCTTCTTCTCAACCCCATAAACCACACCAATATTGTTTTGATTCCTAAGGTTGACAAACCTGAAGTTGTAAATCATTTAGGCCTATTAGTCTCTGCAATGTGGTTTACAAGATTATTACTAAAATCATCATTACTAAACTTAGGCCCATCCTTTCTAAGTGTATTTCTGCAAACCAAGGTGCCTTTGAACCTGTGAGGTCTATTTTTGACAATATTTTAATTGCTCATGAATTGTTTAGCACTTTAAAAGGAAAAAAGGTTCTTTGGGTGTAATGACACTTAAATTCGACGTTGAGAAAGCTTATGATCTCCTCGATTGGACTACATAAGAGCTGGTTTAATTAAGTTTGGTTTCAATGTTGACTGGTGTGACAGAATCATGAATTGCATTTCAACAAATTCATGCTCGATTATTTTGAATGGCAACCCTGAAGGTTTCTTATCATTTCTAGAGGTATTAGGCAGGGTGATCCCCTTTCTTCCTATCTCTTTATAATTTGCATGGAGCCTTTCATAAGGCACCTGCAAAATTTAGCTCTTTCCACTAGGACTTGGTTTGCTTTCATACTCTTTTGGTTAGACTTGGCATTCGTATCAACCCGCTTTTCTTAATGGGTTAACACGACACGACACTATAAGAAAAAGGGTGGAAAATGTTGAACACGAATACGACCCGTTACAATTCACGAATCACATGGCACGATCCATTTCACTCATTAAGAATTAAAAACAAAAAGGAAAAAAAAATGTACAGAACCACTGCACAACCCCCATGTTCCTCTTTCTCTCCTCCTTCCCTCAATCCATAAACCTCCATTAATGACACAACCTGAGAGAGAGAGAGAGAGAGAAGAACAAAAAAGAAAGCTATGTTTGGTTTCGGGAAAAAATAATGAAAAGAGAAGAAACTTACAAAGAGAAAGACAATGGGAGAGTCAGGGGAATGGGGGAAGAAGAGAAGAAAGAGAAGGAGAAAAAAGAAAAAAAAGAGAGAAGAAAGATATAAATTTAAAAAAATGCCCATGAGCTTAATGAGTTAACAGTTATTCGAGACTTATATGACACGACCTGTTAGCTTAACGTGTGGCTAACGGGTCAACACGACACGATAACTCGGACCTAATATTGAAATTTTCGTGCGAATTCGTGTCGTGTTAAAGGATAGTGTACAATATTGTTTGGTCTACTTTTGGTTATCCAATTTCGAATTTAGTCTTCACAGATGACTGCTTAGTCTTTACTAAGCCACGCCACAGGTTGCTAGAAATGTTTTAACAATTCTTGAGGCTTTCTCTAAGGCCTCTGGATAGCATATTAATTTCCAATATTCTACTATTTATTTCTCACTCAAAGTTCCCACAAATGTCAAAAACAATATTAGTGTTATCTTGCAGATCAAACACGAGCACCGCTATTGGTAGATACTTAGATATCCACAATATTGTTTTCTGGAAAGATCCCCAAAATGCAAAGGAGTTAATTCAAAGAATTCGTTCAAAATTTGCAAGGTGGAAAGCTCATACCCTTTCTAGGGTGGGTCGACTGACCCTAAGAAAGTCGAGTGTGCCTAATCATGTGATGTCCTATTTTAGATGTCCCTCAGGTGGTTAAATAAATGAACAAATGTTGTAGGACTTTTTTATGGGGTAGTGATAGGACCCGTCCTATCTCTTGGAAGGATGTGTGCCTTCCCAAAGACCTTGGTGGCTTAAGGTTCAGACTTACTAAGCAGTTTAATCTTGCAGTTCTAGCTAAGCTCGGGCGGAAATGCCTCACTGACCATTCTAATTTGTGGGTTAAGATTGTTACTCAGAAGTATCTCATACATGAGAGTTTCTTTACTCTCAAGAAAAAGTCAATTCATTTTGTTGCTTGGAAACCTATTTTGGATGCTAGACATGTCTTATACAAAAGTCTTAGGTGGGTGGTGGGAAATGACGGTTCCATATCTTTCTGGACCTCCCATTGGGTTTTGCCTTTCACTAGTAAAAAAAACCCCTTGCGCGACCAACTTTATGCGTGATTTAAAACTATTCGTCGCTCAAAGTCACTTTGCGTGATTTAAACTCAAAACTTCGCTGCTCAAAGTCTTGCGCGACTAAATTTTATGCGACGACGAAGTCTTGCGTGACCAAATTTTGCGCGATGAAAACAATTGTCGCGCAAAAAGAAGTCACTTTGCGAGACGAAACTCAAAACTTCGTCGCTCAAAGTCTTGCGCGACGACAATAAATCGTCACTCAAAGTGACTTTGCATGATGTAATCCAAACATTTCATCGCCTAAACTAATTTATTTTTATTTTTTATTTTGTATGCATAACAATTAAGAAATTAAACGGTATATATATTTATTAAGTAGCTTTAAATTTATTATTTTAGATCGGATCAGATTTTTGTTAGAAAAATATATTATTGTAGTTCGGATTGGGTTTTAGTTAGAAAATATATATTTTAAATTGACGATCGAATTAGTTTATTGTATTCATATAGGGTCAAGGAGTGTAGCTGTAAAAAATCATCAAAATCAGAGTTAAAATAACCATTAAATCTTGATTTTTCATTTATAACCGTCGAAAAGTTTTGTCCCATTATTTGATCTTTGAATGTTTATTTTTTTTTTATGATTTTTGGTGTATATGATCTCGAAGTATAAACAAACAAGTTTGACGGTTGAATCGTTGAAACTAGTTTCGTAGAATGCATATGCCATCAAAATAATATATTCACTAACAATTAAGAATTTATTTATACTTTCATTAAATATAACATAAGATTTTGTGGTTATCCACTAGTGTAAATATTTTAAATTGAAGATCAAATTCAGTCATTGTATTTATATAGGGTCAAGGAGTGTAGCTGTAAAAAATCAAAATTGGAGTTAAAGTAACCGTTAAATCATGATTTTTCATTTATAACATTCGAAAAGTTTTGTCCCGTTACTTGATATCTGAATGTTTATTTTCTTTGATTTTTGGCATATATGATCTAGAAGTATAAACAAACAAACTAGTTTCGTAGAATGCGTATGACATCAAAACAATATATTCACTAACAATTAAGAGTTTATTTATACTTTCATTAAATATAACATAAGATTTTGTGGTATCTACTAGTGTAAATATTTTAAATTGAAGATCAAATTAAGTAATTGTATTCATATAGGGTCAAGGAGTGTAGTTTTAAAAAACATCAAAATCGGAGTTAAAATAACCGTTAAATCGTGATTTTTCATTTATAACCATCGAAAAGTTTTATCCCTTTACCTGATCTCTGAATGTTCATTTTTATTTTATTTTTGGCGTATATGATCTTGAAGTATAAACAAACAAGTTAGACGGTTGGATCTTTGAAACTAGTTTCGTAGAATGTGTATGCCATCAAAACAATATATTCACTAACAATTAAGAGTTTATTTATACTTTCATTAAATATAACATAAGATTTTATAGTATCCACTAATATAAATATTTTAAATTGAATATCAAATTCAGTCATTGTATTCGTATAGGGCCAAGGAGTGTAGCTATAAAAAATCATCAAAATCGGAGTTAAAATAACCGTTAAATCGTGATTTATTTAGTTTTGTCCCGTTACTAGATCTCTGAATGTTTGTTTTTTGTGATTTTTGGGGTATACGATCTTGAAGTATATACAAACAAGTCTGACGGTTGGATCGTTGAATGGTGTGTGTGTGTATATATATATATTTATTAAGTAGTTATATATATATATATTTATTAAGTAGCTTTAAATTTATTTATTTTGTACGTATAACACTTAAGAAATTGAATAGTATATATATTTATTAAGTAGCTTTAACCTTATTTATATTTTACATCGTAAAATAAAATTATTTTATTTTTTATTATTCATAACAATTATTTTTATAAATATTGTGCTACGAACCAATTTTTTGTCTCTCAAAAGTTTGCGCGATCAACAGTTGTCGACAAAACTCTAAAATTTGGGGTACCAAAATGGGACGAGAGATTTTAAAAAAAAAAAAAAAAATTTAGACTTTGCATGACTAATATTTTTTGTTGCTCAAAACTTTGCACGACCAATATATATTTTTCGTCACCAAAAATTTGGGTGGGTACCAAAAATGGGACGCTGAATTTTTATATATAATTTTTTAGACTTTATGCGACTAATATGTATTTTTCGTCGCTCAAAATTTAAAAATTTACGGGTGCAAAAATAGGACGCGTAAATTTTTTATTTTTATTTTAATAATTTTTTAAGACTTTGCGTGACCAATATTCCAGTATTCGTAGCACAAAACTTTGGATGACCAATATTCTAAATTTTTTGTCGCACAAAACTTTGTGCTACCAACATATTTTTCGTTGCACAAAGTGATACGTTTTTTAAAATCAAAATAACTCTTCCACCATTTTCTCAATGTCTTTCTCTACTCTTACCTCTCCTCTCTCTTTCCTTGTCCCCAAATCCCACCATTTCTCTCTCAGCCACTCCTCTCACTTAATCTCTCACTCTCACTCACTCTCTCATCTCTCTCTCACTATCTTCTCTAATTCTTTCACACTCACTTCTCCCTCTCATTCTCACTCACTCTCAATCTTGCCAAAAGGTATATTCTCTCAAAATTTTAATTTTTTTTTTCATTAATATGTGTTTTTGGAGTTAGTTTTGAGTATGTGTGGGGTGTGGGGTTTGGGGTTGAGTATAGGGTAATGATTGGAGTTTGGGTTGGATTTGTGGTATAACAATTTTAGGGGAGATTATACCAATTTTTTTTTTTTTGGTTATTTGACCATATTTGTTTTTTTGTAGGGAGTCATCGAGACTTTGACGGCTAAAGTTGAGGATTAGGAAGCTATCAAAACATATCCTCCGCCACTACAACCATAATAGGCTTGTATTAGGATTTTATTATTGTACTTTATTAATTTATGAGTACATTTTGAATATTATATATATATTTATTCGATAATTTGATCACTATTTTTCATATGTAATTTTATTTTGAATATGTCAACTTAAATTAAAGTAATTAAAAAAAAACCATACAATTAAATTAAATTTTAAAAGTAAAAATTTGAAAAATTAATATAATTAAATTAATATCAATTTAAATTAAAGTAATTAAAAAAAACATACAATTAAATTAAATTTAAAAAGTAAAATTTTGGATAAATTAATATAATTAAATTAATATTAAAGAAATAATAAAACAAAAAGTAAAAACCTTGCGCGACAAAATATTTCGTCGCGCAAACTATTAAATTAGTTTATTTTAGTTAAAAATCGCTAAAAATATTTGCGCGACGTTAGTATTTGTCGCAAAACTCAAAATTTGGGCGGTACCAAAAAGGGACGGGAATTTTTATTTTTTAAATTTTTTTAAGACTTTGCGTGACCAATGTTTTTCGGTCGGCAAAACTTTGCACGATCAATATTTTTCGTCGCGCAAAGTCACTTTGGGCGACCAATATTTTTTTGTTGCGCAAAACTTTGCGCAACCAATATTGTTTTGTCGCACAAAGTCACTTTGCGCGACTAATGAAAAAACCTTGGTTGTGCAAAGTTTTTCTTCACGATCTTTGTGCGACCAAGTTTTTGTCGCGCTGAAATTTGTGCGACTAAAATGTACTTTGCGTGACAAATTCTCGTTCACGCAAATTGTAAAATGTAGTACTGTTTCCCTATTCTTGACCTAATTCCTGAGCACCAAAGAGCTCCCTAGAATCTTGAGAAAGTCCCATATTTTATTACCAATAACAATTGGGACAGAAATACACTCTCTCAAGCTTTGGATGATGATTTGGTTGGTAAAATTTTAACAGTTCCTCTTCCTATCTCTAATTTGCAGGATCAAATGGTTTGGGGCCCTAACCCTAGTGGCTCCTTCACCATTAAAAGTGCCTTCAATATTCAAGTCCAGGGACACCCCTCATACCCCCAAGCTCGTCTTCTTAAAAAATGTGGAAACTTGAAATCCCTCATAAAGTGAAGATTTTTTCTTGGATGTTTGTTAGAAAATCCTTCAAGTGAGAGCTAGACTCCATAGATTTATGCCCCAGCTGTGTCATAACTGCCTTTTTTGCTAATAGCAGCTTGAAACCATTCAACACCTGTTTGTGGATTGTTGCTTTGCTAGGAATGTTTAGGGATGCTCCTCTGCTTTCCCTTCCTTCGCATGTTGGTGATTTCATTAGTTAGTTATCCTCTTTAGCTTGCACTACTCAACCCCCAGGTCTGGATCACTTGTCCAAAGCTATTCTCATTTGTTGGAAGATCTAGGAAGCCATGAATAATATGTTGTTCCGAGACTCTCAGCCACAGTTGTTTTCATGTTGCAGCTACTGTTGGTATGGATTATTGGCAGCATAACCATTTGGTCGAAAAAAGGAATGATTACCACATCCTTAAGCTTGTATTAAAATGAACTTCGATGGATTTGTCATTAATTCTCAAGCCACCACTGATTTTGTCATTCGAATAGTGATGGTCATGTGTTACTGGCTGATGCCAATAACATTGGTGAAAATTCTATAAATGTGGCTGAAAGTGTTGCTCACTAGGATGCTCTCGCTATTGCCATTGATAGAGGTTGGGGTCATATTGTGGTAGAAGGTGACTCCAAACTTGTTATTGACAGCGTCCTCAAAAAAGTTACTTCCCCTTGGAGTATCCAACAAATCATTCAAGATATTTGGCTCCATAGCTCTTCTACAGCTTCTTTTCGCTTTAGCATGTGTTTAGGTAGGTAAGATTCACTGCGGACGCGATTGCCAAGCTAGGCTATGGGTTCTCGTCACAAGTTAGTTGGGATCTTGGGCTTCCTTTGTCAATCTATTCTCCTTTTATTTTGAACTCTTTGGGCTTTCTTGTCCTAGGGGGTTCGTTTTGTAATTTCAGTTTTAGTATAAATAAATAAAAATTGTCATTTTAGTATTTCCTTGAAGCACGGTGTTCATCTATTTTGTTGGTAATAATTAGATACCTCAATGATGTTGAATTTTCCTTATTTTTTCGCAAGGATTATATGTGAATGAAGAAGAGAAAAATACATGGTTTGGATTATTGAAAAAGAATTTGTAGTGCATCCCAAAAGGCGTCGCTCAAATAAAATTATTTCACTATTGTTAAGGTAGTTTTTCCCCCTAATCTTACAATTTCAAAATTGAGTCCTTAGTTTTATTAATTGTTTCACAATTGTTTTAATCTTGTTTTGTTAACATTTTAATTTTATTTAAGTTTTTATATATCTGAATTTATGTTAATGAATACTTTAACCTAAAAATTTCAAGTGCCAAAAACATAATTTTATTTAATTTCGAATAAAAACAAATACAACAATAGTGAAATTAAAAACAAGTACAACAATAGTGAAATTAACCTAGGGAGTTCGTTTTGTAATTTCAGTTTTAGTATAGATAAATAAAAATTGTCATTTTAGTATTTTCTTGAAGCACGGTGTTCGTCTATTTTGTTGGTAATAATTAGATACCTCAATGATGTTGAATTTTCCTAATTTTTTTGCAAGGATTATATGTGAATGAAGAAGATAAAAATACATGGTTTGGATTATTGAAAAAGAATTTGTAGTGGATCCCAAAAGGCATCGCTCAAATAAAATTATTTCACTATTGTTTTAATCTTTGTTAAGGTAGTTTTTTCCCCCTAATCTTACAATTTCAAAATTGAGTCCTTAGTTTTATTAATTGTTTCACAATTGTTTTAATCTTGTTTTGTTAACATTTTAATTTTATTTAAGTTTTTATATATCTGAATTTATGTTAATGAATACTTTAACCTAAAAATTTCAAGTGCCAAAAACATAATTTTATTTAATTTCGAATAAAAACAAATACAACAATAGTGAAATTAAAAACAAGTACAACATAAGTTCAATTAAAAACAACATGTAACTAGACACCAAACATCAAGAAGGAATTAATAACTATGTTGCACGGTGCTCATCTATTTTGTTGGTAATAATTAGATACCTCAATGATGTTGAATTTTTCTAATTTTTTGCAAGGATTATATGTGAATGAAGAAGAGAAAAATACATGGTTTGGAATTGAAAAAGAATTTGTAGTGGATCCCAAAAGGCGTCGCTCAAATAAAATTATTTCACTATTGTTTTAATATTTGTTAAGGTAGTTTTTTTCCTTTAATCTTGCAATTTCAAAATTAAGTCCTTAGTTTTATTAATTGTTTCACAATTGTTTTAATCTTGTTTTGTTAACATTTTAGTTTTATTTAATTTTTTATATATCTGAATTTATGTTAATGAATACTTTAACCTAAAAATTTCAAGTGCCAAAAACATAATTTTATTTAATTTTGAATAACAACAAATACAACAATAGTGAAATTAAAAACAAGTACAACATAAGTTCAATTAAAAACAACATGTAACTAGACACCAAACATCGAGAAGGAATTAATAATTATGTTGCACGGGTATGAGTACAAATATGCTGGTATGATTCGTCGATAAGGTGAAATTCCAAAAACTAGGATACGAGTATGACACCAATACGACAATTAAAATAATATATATTAAAAAAAATTAATATAAATCGCAAAAATTAATATTGCATCCATCGTGTTATAATCGTCCCTCATAACTTCAAAACATAAAACTAAACACAAAATACAAGTCTCCATAAAAAAACACAAAATACAAGTCTTTATATGAAGACCTAGCTTCTATAAAAAAGAAGAGGCTGAGTCTTTACAGATAGAGTTTTTAAAATTGACATTATTGGAAGACAGTAAGAGTATCAACATATCGGATACGAGTATCAGAGTATCGGAGTATCAGACATGAGTATAGGAGTATCAGATATGAACACCCCCTTCTAATTAAGAGTATCGGTGCAACATAGTAGTCTTAGTTATGTTGATGAAAAGGTAAACATTATAGACGTTAGAACTTGCAAAAATCATAGATAGATCATGATTTTACATATGCTGATTTTTTTTTTTGGGTTGAGAAATTTTGGAATTTCATTCATAATTTAGTCAAAAAAGTCACTAGCCATAAAAAGCCAATACAAATTAGCCACAATCTAACATCAAAACTAAGACAATCTGGTGTGCTTTCACTAATGATACACATGATCGAAGAAACTCTGGCATAGACATTCCAACTAAGATTGCAAAACTCAAAACAACCAAACAGAGATAACGGTTGAAAAAACCAAGCGAGGTGAAAACTACACAGAAAACCTAAAGGTCTCTTCGACTTATT
This sequence comes from Prunus mume, assembly GCF_029339155.1. Taxonomy (NCBI): domain Eukaryota; kingdom Viridiplantae; phylum Streptophyta; class Magnoliopsida; order Rosales; family Rosaceae; genus Prunus; species Prunus mume. Next base: position 26,323,900 of record NC_142701.1, on the reverse strand, counting down.
CCAAATGTAAAAAACACTAGAAATGATGGTGATAGAGATCTCATTTCAATGAAACAAACCAAAATAACGGCTACTAATGCAAATGTTGACAGTTGTATTTGGTACAACAACATGATATGAATTGAAGGAAAATACTTGGAAGAACAATAGGAGATGTGGAAGCACATGTGGCGGTTGGGCCCACATGTGAAGCCTTACTCTACTATCATAAAGGAAGTTGAGTTTCCACTCCAAACTCAATTGGCAATAAAAGGAGTACCTCAACTCCTTATAAACCCAGGCTAGGTCCCTTAACTTTTCAATGTGGGACAAACACTATAAAAAATACAATACTACTAAGACTTAAGACTTACTATAAAAAAACACAATACTACTAAGACTTAAGACTTACTTTCTCTATTCTTCATTTGAATGATTCCAAAGGTCCATGCTAAAAGAGAAATCACCTCTACTTAGACCTTCTTTAGAAAAATTGATGCATGTTCTTGTCGATTGTGGCATATCATTATTAACCCCAAAACTTGCGAGCAGTTCTTCATCTAACCCAAGATCAGAACCTGTAGCTCTTTTAGTAGCATCCTTGGGGTTGCTTTTTAAAGCTGCTTTCAATTGAAGCAGCACGCTCCCTTTAATGAATTTTTTGCAATTCCACAAATACCATTATTAGGTTAGAAATTTATCTCTCGTATTTCTCTCAAGTCTGCAGACACCAACGTTTGGTATTTCCTGTAGCCTCCCAAGTTATCAATCTATTCACTAATCTCCTGTAGCCTCCCAAGTTTGCAGACGATTCATTCAATCTCTTTTCAAATGTAGATTATCAATCTCTTCAAAGCTATTGATTATAGTTTTTAGGGATATATGTATTCTTCAATCTCTCGATAGTTTTTAGGGATGGAATCCATATGGTCCAAAAGGTCCTTCAATGGCAGGGCGACATTGCTCTCCTTCAACTCTAATTCTTCCAAGTTGAAAGCTTTCTTACCCATTGTTGGTTATATTTGGTCCTAGAAAATAAATGATATATTTTGTTCAAAAATTGAATTTTTATTTTTCTTTAAGAAAAGATTAATATAATTTTTAGGGAGAAAAGTATAATAACACTTTCAAGGTTTATTTTTTACAAAACATATTAGTAAAAAAACACTTTTAGCATCATGTTTATTTTAGTCATTATGAATAGTTACAGCACTTTTACAGAAATTTATCAAACGCCTGACATCGCTTATACTCACAACACTTTTAAAATTACAGTTTACCAAATGTTTAACTGCTTTACTTTATAGCTGATTCTTTTTAAAGCACAACAATCCCAAACTAGGCCTTGGACACCAAGACATTCATTTGAATGAAAACAAAGCCAGTGATAGTTATATTTCGTACAAGAATTTCTTTCTCTATTATTGTTTTGAATGATTCCAAAGGTCCACGTTAAAAGAGAAATCACCTCCACCTAGTCCTCGTTCTGAAGCATTGGTACACTGTCTTTTCGATCGTGGCATATCATCAACCCAAAAACTTGTGAACTCTTCTTCCTCTAACGCTAGACCATAGCATGTAGCTCTTTCAAAAGCATCCTCATCATCTAAAAAGGTTTCCCACCAATCATTTCCATTCTTTGTTGATGGTGATGTTTGTGACGGTGTACTAAAATTCTCGACTGTTTGAATATGGTCCAAAATTGGTTCTTTACTGCTCAAACAATTTGAACTCTTGATGAAGCTTCGGGGTTGAGGTCTTATTACAATGATCTTTATTGTTTCCTGGGTTTTATCTTTCAGCTTTTTCAGACGAGAATCCATCCGCAGTCGAGTGTTCCAATAGTTTTTCACATCATTCGCTGTCCTTCCTGGAAGCCTTCCAGCAATCAATGACCACCTTCGACAGATAGCATGAGAAAATAAATCAATACATTTGTGCTATGATACACACAAAAAAAAAAAGTAGAAAGATGTGATGTTTTTCCAACAAAGGAGGTTTATATTTCTGCTACTATAAAAGGGTTTGTTGGTTTTGTTAGAAAGATGTGATGGCGGTGACAGTACTTGGGATTGTGGTATTTTAGAAGGGATTAGACTATGTTATTTTAGAAATTCTAACTTTTATCCAATTTTGGAAGTTTATTTTCCTCACCTAATCACAGGATAAAAGATTATATAGTACAAGGAATTTGTACATCAAGATTTTCCAACCAAGTTGTTGTTTATCTTCCGTAGGAAGCATTGTTGAGTTTACCCCATGTTATTTCAGACAAATTTAAACCTTTATGTAAAGGTTTTTTAAATCACAAATGGTCCATGAGGTTTGTGAAATTATCGTCTTTAATCCTCAATTTTTTTTTTTGGTGACATTAATAGTCCTTAAGGTTATACTCCACACATCAAAATAGTCCATGCCGTCAACTTCAAATTTTCTATTAAAAAGATGACATGACATATATGTGGGGCACACATCCAATAATGTATAGCCAGGTGGTTTTAAATAAAATATTAATATATTTAAAAAGAAAATTAAATTTAAAAATAAGATTAAACGTTAAATTTTTTTTTATTTAAAAACTCTCTCGCCTCTCCTTCTAACCTGTCGCCCCACTCACCTCCACCTCCTCTCTCTCTCTCTCTCTCTCTCTCTATCAGATTTGGGGGTGATGGTCAGGCAAGTAAAGAACCGGGTTGGTATTTGATGCAAGAACATAATTGGTTTCAATGGTTGGGGAAAGCATAGGGGTCCAAATTTGGAAAGGTAGTTATGGCTCTTTGTTATGAACTTGAAATGGTTTGTAGTTGCTGTGATGGTAGAAGTTGAACTGGTGTTTACCTATAGCTGCACATGAGTTGGGCATGTGATTCATTAACCCAGATGCAGGTACTTGACATGAACTGTAGATACTAACTATGAAATCTTGTATGCTGGGCTTAACTATGCAGCCACAGTAATAAGAAATGGTAACAAAGTTACAATTAATTTCTTCAAGGCATTTAAGATAGGGCCGTCGGCACTGTAGAAGGAGAGATAGAACAAAGGGAGAGGGAGAGGGGGAGAGAGAACAGAGGGAAAAGACGGCAGAGGAGAAGACGGAAGGGAGGGCTGGCGACAGGTTTTTTAGTATTTAAATTGAAGTTTTAATTTTCTTTTTCTTTTTTCTAAAAAAAAATTAATTTAATTTTTACATATATTAAATCTTTTATTAAAGCTACGTGGCACTATACTATGTGTGGCCCTACATATATGCCACATCAGCATTTTAACAAAAATTTGATGAAAACTGACGACAGAAACTATTTTGATATGTGGAGGATAACCTCAAGGACCATTAGTACTATCACCCAACAAAAAAAAAAAATATGAAAACTGATATTTTGATATGTGGAGGATAACCTCAAGGACCATTAGTACTATCACCCAACAAAAAAAAAAAAAGATGATAATTTCACAAACCTGAGGACTATTTGTGATAAAAAAACCTTCTGTGAATGTTTTAACATATATGATCACTATGTTTTACGATTCATAGAGATTAAGATACATCATGCGTGGCTACATGGCCCTTCTAGTGCTTTTAGCGGTTGTGCATGCGTACTGAGATAAACAACAGAAGATATAATATAGAAAACAAAGCACGGGATGCATGTCGGCGATTGTGGATTTTAGTTTTTTTTTTTAATGGGATGTGATGAAAGAACCATGTGGGATAAGGAAAGAGACATTTATTGGTACCTGTTTCCTAAAAGCTTGTGAAGCCTAATTATTAGATCTACTTCATCTTCCGTAAAGTCTCCTCTCTTGATATTTGGCTTCAAATAGTTCAACCACCTTAGTCTACAGCTCTTCCTGCATCTGCTTAATCCTGCAGACGTGCATAATGCAAAAATTGAGTTTTTATCACAAAATGTGTCATGAAATCCATAACAAATTTGTAAAGAAAATTAATATTTGAGAAAAAATAAGATTAAAACAAAAAACAAAAAACTACATCCCTACCCATGCCCCTCCACCTCCCCATCCGTTTCCCCCTCCCCCTCTGCCCCATCCTCCTCTTTTCTCTCTCTGTCTATGTCTCTGTTACCCGCAACCCAAACCTCAGCCTCCCATCCTCGACCCACTATATGCCCTCTCTTTCTCTCTCTCTCTCTCTCTCTCTGTGCAAACGGTCCTTCTGTTGGGTTACATGTAAGGCTCAAGGGTGGGGGTGATTTGGGTAGTTGGGGGAACAAAACCAGAGGCACCATTCACAGATGGAAGAGATAACTGACAGAGAAAAGGAGAAAGAGAGGAAGATGAGGGAGAGATAATGGGGCAGAGATTTGGTCTATGCAGTTTTTGTTTTTGTTTTAATCTTCTTTTTTCAATTAATTTTATTTACAATTTTTTGAAATGGATTTTAAGTTTTAAAATTGAAATTGAAAATTTTAATTAATATGTTATGAAAAATGGAGTAAAGTGAGACAAGTATGTGTGAAACATAGAGTAAAGTGAGACAAAATGAGTTTCAGGAAGCAAAGTGAGACTCAAATACACTTTTTGGGGGTATATCAAAAAATAAGCCTATAAAATTTATGAATTAAAAAAAAAAAAAGTTTAAACCTTTAGAATTTTGTAACATCTTTACAATATGCATATCTACAATGTGTTTTCTTGAGGAAGTTCCCAATGTTGGATATCAAAATGGCCTTTTATGTATGACATCCCTTGAGCAGAACACGTACAGAAAACCAATTGACAATGAGTGGAGAAGTTTAGGATGTCGTTTTTGTGCGTGTTAAGAAACAATAATAAGACAACGCTTCAGTACTTAATCAAGCTGTAGCTCTATATACCATATATCTATAATCTATCCCTCTTTTGGAGTTATATTTCACATTAATACCTGCTTTGTAAGGAACTTGGTGCCACTTTCCTTCTCCTTGTTTCTCAATGCACTGCCTCAGAAGATCATCTTCCTCTCTAGTCCAAGCTCCTTTTCTCACACCCAAGTTATAACCCTCCATGTTTTCTTTTGGCCAGTGTTGTATGCTTGCAGCCAGCTCATTTTGTGCCTGCTAGTTACTTCAAGCGTCCAGAAGCCACCTAGCATTATAAATAAAGACCGCATGGAGACCATCAAACTAAACCTTACCAGGCCAGTGACGTGCATGCCTCATATCCACAGAAGCAAAAAGTGACGAAGTTTAAAAGATTGCAACAGTTATTAATTCTCAGTCATAAATTAGCTACCAGTCAAACTATTAAATATATTTCTATTTACACTAACACCCCCTGAGGTTTCTTGTGTTTTCACAAAACTCCCCTCATGTCTCAAACATTACACGAATACCCCCTGAGATTTAAGTTTGTTTTCACAAATCCCTTTTTCGTTGATTGTTTATCCAAAAATTGATGATTTCATTGAAAAAAAACTTATGCAAATGAGAAAATTAACCTCAATAAAGTATCTACAATCCAATCTCAAAGGTCAACTTTGTCACATAGGATGCTAGACTCCGCTGGTATCCTGTTTGTCAGCAGCTTTTCTACACTCAAAAGGAACCCGGCATCCCATTAACTGAGACTTCCCATGCGTAGCTGTAGCCTTTCGTGCCTCCACCAACTACTAGGCTGTAATCTTCATACCATTCACTTTATCTAAGCTAACGATGAAAAAGGATCTGGATTTGTCTGCAGATGATGATGTCCACTCATATATATACGTATTACAAACAAAAATGAAAGTTATATGTAGAAAGCTGCAATTTCCACATGAGCAGAAAATTCAGTTTTCAACAGGCATAAAATTGTCTAATAGTCAAAACACATTGTAAGAATATGAATGCAGCATCGTGTAGCTTGTTACTACACACACATCTTTACCCACCTGGAATCCTGCTTTTGATTTTTTGTCTGCATGCTCCCAACAGGCTGCCTTACTTTTGAAGTGTTAGTTTGTAATTCGTTGTGTCTGGTTTATGAAAATGAAAAAAAAAGATTCGCGTGACAATTGAAGTACCAAACCACTAAACTAAAACACCTAACATTGTTTCCTCAAATTATTGTAATACTTACTTAAGCTAAAGTTGGTGGAGTGTTGACCAGAGCCGTAAATATTGGGAGAGAGGGAATCGAAGCAAGGACTTGTGTATGAGTAAGTGTTTTTAACCATTTAAACTACAAGCCTTTATACGAATTCAGCTTTAAAGTGAAAAAAAGGGACAAAACTTCAACAAGAATAATATTGGACGATATATGATTAAGTTGAAAGAGGAAAATGTTGGTAATTTTTATCAACAATATTAAAACCTTGCAAGTGCACAAATCAAATGATAGTATAGTAAGCAAGCAAGGGTCGATCCCACATAGATTGTAATCAAAAGCAATGTTTATCAATGTCAAGCAACGAAAATTAAAACACAATGACTAAACACACACACCAACACCAGGGGGGTTTTGATTTGATTTTTTGAATAAAACAAAACAAGGAAAAGAAAACAAAACAGAATTTAAATTAGAGTTTAAGAGAAATTGGTTTAGAATCAATCAAGCACAATAGCTAGGACTCACTATCCACCTCCAAACAATCAATCAATCCATAAACAACAATAGATAATCAATTTCTAGCAAGCATATAATGACGACACTCACAACAAGATCATGGCATTTGACTCGAGTTGTATGATTCTCTCTTAAGTGTATGTAGAGTGTATGGCATTTACATCAATACGTGTATTCTTAATTGAAATCTAGTATGGCATTTACTCAAATTAACAATCAAGAATCCATTAAGATAAAAGAGAATATGAGTGTCACAAAAACCCTAAAACATGGCATTTGTTATTAGGAATTCAAGAATCGATTTCTCATAACTAGTTCTTAACCCAATTATTCGTTGCAAACAAGAACACATTCAATATGGCAATTGACCTATGTTCTACAACAATTTAATTCCAATACATGCTTCAAAGTTAGCTACTCAAAGAAACAAAATATCATAATTCACATAACATAGAGAAACCGAAATCATCACACTTGTAGAAACTGAAAATCCATTCAAACTTGTTTATAGAATTGAAATCATGTTTAGGGCTTCAAGATTAAGCCCTAACTAACAAGAAATTAGTTACTCATGTTCTTGGATGAACTCAAAAATAAATACATAAGAACTGAAAAGTAAAAGAAGGAAGGAAAAGAAAGAACTCGTTGGCAGCTTTCTCCTCTTGAGCGGTTGATCTCCTTAGGACGTGAATCACTTGTATCGGGGCCTTGGCTGGCCTTTATATCACTTACATCAGAGTTCTAAACCCTAAAATTGACTGACAAGTCGTCCAAGAACTCTTGGTAAACAAGGAATCCAAATAGGAAAGTAAAAATCACAATTCCTAACTCCATAGGGAAATACAGCTCAACCCAATTGTCACACGATTTGGGGATCTTCGGCCTTGTAGAAAAATCATTAAAAATACATTTTAGAAATATAAATGTCTTATCTTTCCAACCATATATAGCACATAACTTGAAAAATTCGGGAAGACTTCCGTTTCTTCACATTCACGTAACATGTACGAAACTGTCCTGTCTACACGTGGGCTAACTTTACTTGTAATACTGTACCAATTGGCTCGTTAGAAAATTCTAGAAAAATCAAAGATTGAACTTCAAGATGTTAGCTTTCATTTTCGATTGGCCTTGCACTAAAATTCCTCCGAAAAGTTGATTTTTCCTTAAAAGTCTTCTAAGAGCGCAAAAAGCTGAAAATCAGAAAAGTAAAGTAATAAGCCCATTTTAAACCTAATTCTCCTACAAAACCTAAGTAAAAAGAGTACATAAATGAGTATATTTATGGACTTATCAGAAAACAATAATTTATAGAAAGTAAAAGATAATATTCAAAAAGCTCAAACACGACCGATTGATTTGTAGTTTAGATGGGGCATTGGTGGAAACTACACTATAGCAAACATAGAATTTAAGCCCGTGAAGAACAAGAGGAAGCTACATAATTTAATTGGAGGGATAGAGGGATAGCGTTTGGATCGATGTGCAATTAGGTGGAAAATCTGATTATTAATGTTATTTTCTTTGGTTTTGCGTGGTAATTATGTTGTTTAAACTTGAGGTTAAAAGTTCAGAAAAGCTACTCTTTCGTTATTTAAGGATACTTTTAAGATGCAAATTAAAAAAAACAGTTTAACTAACGATGAAAACAAATTGTGAGGGTTTGTCTAATTGATTCCAAAATTTTAGAATCCCAAGTGCTTCTTTCACACCTTTTTTTCTATTGTAACGAAACAAACACAAGTTTGTATGTTACGGGTCCTTTTCTTTGATGTCAAATGGATATTTGTTCCATTTGAGGTTTTTGGTCCCAAAACCTTTGGAGGTCTCAAAATTCACACTCACACTCCTTGAGGTTTCAAATTAATTTCACAAAATTCTGTATATTAATTATCCATCTCAATTTTAGCTTATGCCGACAACCCTCTATGGTCAATAGAAACCTCATCACTGGTGAAAATTCGTCAATAATGGCTTCCTGGCGAGTGCAGCGGCGGAAATAAGACTTGTCTGTAAAAGTCCTGTCAGTAATACTAAACCGACCAACTTTGGCAACTTATTCGTCCGTATAGGTTTGTCTCTTTCAATTTATTACTGACAAAGCAAATGGCCAGTATTAAACAAGCTTTTGTGAGGATTATTGTTTGGATACCAGTGGCCAAACATTCGCCAGAATTGTTTATTAACCCAAAAAAAAGAAAAAGAAAAGCCAGGATTGTTTGTCAATTCAATTCTTTTCTGAGCTAATGCACCATTAAATATACCTTCTTTTCCGAGCTAATTGTTTTCCTACATTTCAGCCTAACAAAAAAACAAAGATATACATTCAGTTGATCATTCTCCATCAAATTCTATGGTCATCATAGATTAACCAGACCAATAAAATCTACAATGATGAATTGTACAATTAGTCTTCTGGACCTCTTGCGGAACCAACATACCAGTACCACTTGCGGAACCATCTCCCTCTAGACCATCCCCCAAGTCAACATTGAGCCCTTCTTGTGAACTATCTCCAGAACTACTCATCTAAAGTGGTAACAAATTAATCAGACATCATTGGTTAAAAAAACTATTACTTCAGCATTTCAATACAAAACAATCTATTGTCTCTCAATTGGATGACCCTCAACACCATCTACTTCAACTCAGAAGAAAAACCAAATTAAAATAACAAAAATGTGAGACTAAAGAATGTATTAAACAAGAAATTGTACATTCATTGAACTGAAGAAAAGAAGAAATAACACCAAACAAGTAGACCACGTTATAACAAACAAATCAAGAATGTACATATATAAAAGCAAAATGCTCTCAATACTTTTTTTCTAATTGAAACAGTTTTGTTTAGAACAAAAAAAGAAACACAAGAAAGAGGACAAAAATCCCTCAGGGCAAACCACCAGAAACCCAACAGAAAAAGAAAACAGAATCACAACCCAAACAAAACAAAACAAAACAAAAGACAAAGCCCCCAAAAACAAACAAACAAGCCCCAGACTTCATCAACAAATAATGAAAGATTGAAACAAGAGCTTTAAAAAATCAAAGGATATAATCAGCCTTTCATCTATACAACTGGTACATCGTCCATGTCTGCATCTTAAAATTTGTATTCTAATTTATAACTAATCAGAAGGATTCGTGGGTCATTTTCTATTGTAACAAAACAAACACGAGTTTGTATGTCACGGATCCTTTTCCTTGATGTCAAATAGATATTTGTTCCATTTGAGGTTTTTGGTCCCAAAACCTCTAGAGGTTTCAAAATTTACACACACCCACACTCTCTTGAGGTTTCAAATTAATTTCACAAAATTCCGTATGTTAATTATCCATCTCAAAATTTGTGTTGTCATAAAAACAAAATTCTTCGTTAACAAAGTTAATTCAGAGATTAGATTGCATGTATATTCTTGAAGTCTAATTGTTTAAGTTAATTTTGTCATTTAAAGAAGTGTTCTTTATGAAATGATAAAATTTTCAATATAAAATTAAAGGAAGGGGTTAGTGAAAAGACCAGACATTAAAAGAATAAATATAACCAAACAGCCACCAGTCTGAGCGCCTACCACTTCACCCGCCACAACCCCTTGTCCTTCTCACTGCAGACCAGCCCTCTTCCCTGAGTCTCTCTCAATCTCCTATCTATTGCAACCTCACAGGTCTCACATCTTGGAAGGCTTGGGGAAAATGTTAGGATATTGCAATCCTTATGAAAGCAATTTTTGGGTTGATCTTCCCCATTGGAACCTTCACAAAGCCATCACTCTTTGAAGAAAAGTGGTACCTGGCCTCCCTCCTTCACGTGGCCATGAATTCCGGTTTAAGAGTTTAGAAAGTTTTTATCTCTCATACATAATTATAAAATCAATAAGTAATTAGGATAGAGGAAAATTAGAAACCCTAAACTCCCTTTTCTTGAGATCAACGGTGAAAATTATGTCATCAAATCCAATTTCTCCAATTCCACTCAAAATATCAAAGGAAAAAGTGGTGAATTTTTCTGACTTTAGAGAAGGTGGAAGGGTTGGGTGTGAAGTTGATCTGATAGACAAGTCCGATCTTTGTGATTTCTTTAACAGCATCGTGTTCAAGTGTTCTATCATCAGCTCCAACGAGCTTGACATAGGGGAGGAGGAGGGGATGAGGTTGGCCGGCGATGAGTAGGAGAGGCAAATGCTGTCGGTCAGATGGATGTGGGTGGTTGTCAGGAGTTGGGTTGGCTGTTGAGATTAGCGGCTGCTAGGTTGTCTTTGTTTGTTTTGTTTTTTCATTTCAATATTAAGTTTTTATTTTTAAAATTTTATTCAAGTTAAGTATAGATACATGTCAAAAAATTATACAAGAGACACAAAAGACATGGAAATAGGGACAGTCCTGTCCCATCAGGGAGACAGATGCGTTACTGGAAGAAACCAAACAACTTACCTTACAGTGCATCTTATATGAGAAAACGAATCAAGCACACATCGATCTTGTAACTGCCTAGGTGTTATACAACAACATTGTCTGGAAAAGTGGAATTCAGCAGTAATAATTACGTATCTTTGTTCAACCGTTTTCAAAATGGATCTTGTATACGAAAAAGCACAGGGCCAAGATTTCATATTAAAAAAGAATGGGACCACTATTTGATTTTATTTAAGTCCTGTCCTAGAAGTAGAATAGCCAGAAGTTTTGAGTACTATTTGCAAATTTTGGGACCACGATTTGCTGGATTAGTACGGTTATCATCAAATGAAGATATGAAATTGAGGGATTGGATTTCCATGATCCGAATAGGGTAATTTTTTATTTATTTATAGGTATTCTTTTAATGATCATTCGTACAAAATATCACTTTTAAATCTGAAATTATTTGAACACTTAATTAAACAATTGTCATTTTATGTTTTCTTCAAATACCGTATGCATCTATTTTATTGGTGACAACTAGATGTCTTCATGGTTTTCAGTTTGTCTAATTATTTTGCAGGAATAATCTATAAATGAAAACTTGATAAATAGATGATTTGGAATATTCTATAACAAAGGGACATATATATTATATATACAGTTTTTCTCTTATGCGGATGTCCGTAAGTAATTACCGTGCGGACGTCATTGTAAATATGCGAAAAATAAAAAAGTAGTAGAAAATATACGGTTTTCACACAATAATAACGTTTGGCCATCCGCATAGGAGAATGTGTTTTGACAAGAGTTTATAGTCATTGGTGCGTGTTATATATAGAACATTTCTATTGCGCATTGCAAATGTAAAACGAAAAACTTCACAATGTTCTGCTTAATTTGGATATATCAATGACATATGTGTTTAGAACAAACATGACATGTACGTTTAGTTGTTCATAACTCCTGGAAGCCCAAAAAAATTAATTTATATAAATTAATTTAATTGGAATTAATGGGAAGGAGTTCTAACAAGATTCATACTTTGTATAACAAGTGGACAATTTCATACTCAAGAAAATCCAGTTTATCAAGATTGATTGCCTATGATATTTTGTTTTGTTTTTGTTTTTGTTTTTTTGAATACAAACGATGGTCTAAACTATAAGAGGGAGGGGGTTTAACATATTCACATTATCAAAGTGTCATGAGAGTTCGAACCTGAGACCACTTATTATTATTTTTATGAGATAAGGGGGACAAACCCCAAAAAGAAAAGACAACTAACTAGTACAGATCAAACGATGTCTAACAACTCCTAAAAAATTATCATCCAAGAAAGAGCTAACCCAATCAGGGGCCTCATCCAAATAACTAACCCCCAAATCCAAGTTAAAGCTCCAGTTAGCCATACGATCTGCTACAACATTCATTTCTCTGTAAACATGAGCAAAGTGACAGTTGCCAATACGCCTCATAAGAACACAACAACTCTGAATCAACACAGCGAGAGGATGACAACTCAAGGTACCAAACAGAGTTGACCAAGGCAGACCACCACCCCATTTAGCTTTAGAAAGCAGATTAACTTTAAGCCAAGGTATGAAATCCTGCTTAAAAAAAGGGGGAGCAAATCCAAGAATAGAAAGAGCATGCCAAACACTTTGAGCCCTTTCACAATCACAGAAAATATGCAACACAGATTCCACAGGCCAATCACATAACCCACAAGAAGAATCAATAGCTAGCTGACGCCTCACTCTATACTCACTGGATAAGATTTTACTTTGGGATGCAAGCCAAAAAAAGATTTGCAACTTGGGAGGAATTTTCAGCTCCCAAAGAAAAGCCTAGCTAGACTCAGGAATTTAATTGGAATTAATAGGAAGGAGTTCTAACGAGATTCATACTTAGTGTAACAAGTAGACAATTTCATACTCAAGAAAATCCCGTTTATCAAGATTGATTGCCTATGATATTTTGTTTTGTTTATGTTTATGTTTTTGTGAATACAAACGATAGCTTAACATATTCACATTATCAAAGTGTCATAGGAGTTCGCACCTGAGACCACTTACTGCCTAATGTTGTTATGCATAATAAATCGCAAAAGTATAGTTTGGAGACCTAAACGTACATGTGACTTTTATTCAGCTCATCACTATGCTTTATTTCTCATAGCACCTGTCTCCCGTGACTTTTCTATGCATGCCCACATTACTGTTGATATCCTCATTGTATAGTCATATAAAAGAATATTACATTAACATCAACAAAAGAAAAACAGTAGTACACGAGCTAGATGATATATACAATGCAAAGTCGCCATCAAACATTACCACCAAAAAAAAAAAAAAAAAAAAAAAAAAAAGAAAAGAAAAGAAAAGAAAAAACTAAGTCCAACATTACAAAGACTTAGACACCAAGACATTCATTTGAATGAAAACACCTCTACAAGATTTAGTTGTTCAAACAAAGGCAGTGATAGTTGTATTTTGTACAAGAATTTCTTTCTCTATTCTTGTTTTGAATGATTCCAAAGGTCCACGCCTAGTCCTTCTGAAACATTGGTACACTGTCTTTTCGATTGTGGCGTATCATCAACCCAAAAACTTGTGAACCCTTCTTCCTCTAACGCGAGATCGTAACATGTAGCTCTTTCAAAAGCATCCTCGTCATCTAAAAAGGTTTCCCACCAATCATTTTCATTCTTTGTTGATGGTGATGTTTGTGACGGCGTACTAAAATTCTCGACTGTTTGAATATGGTCCAAAATTGGTTCTTTACTGCTCAAACAATTTGAACTCTTGATGAAGCTTCAGGGTTGAGGTCTTATTACGATGGTCTTCATTGTTTCTTGGGGTTTATCTTTCACCTTTTTCAGGCGAGAATCCATCCGCAGTCGAGTGTTCCAATAATTTTTCACATCATTCGCTGTCCTTCTTGCAATCAATGACCACCTTCGACAGATAGCATGAGAAAATAAATCAACACTACTACGTTTCACCATTTGCGCGACGAAAGATTGCGCGACGAAGAATAATTCGTCGCACAAAACATCTTGGAGCGACGAAAGAAAATAGTCCGCCTCCCAACTTCCTCCCGAGACACCGATCGAGTCTGTGGATCCTCCGCATGATGCTGGATTTCGATTTTGACGCAGACGCTGGATCGACTCGAGAAGGCCGAACGATTGTAGGGGATGGGAATGCCCGATGAGGGAACCTCGACCGCGGTCATCGCCGCAGCAAACAGCTAGGTGATCGCTTTTTGACATCGCGGTTGCCGAGCTTGAGGGTCGATGTCGGTGATTCTGCAGCCCTCGCGCGTCCGGATTCCAATCCCGAATTTTGGTGCGCGACCTCCGAGCCCTTCCAGCCCGAGCATCCCCAGCACACCACGGCCCCTGCAGACGCCCATACCTCCGAGCCGCATGTCACAGATGACCAAGTAGATTTTGGAACATTATTTGATTAGTTTTTTATTTTTATATTTACTTTTACAATATTTCTCTTATATACATTTCTTTTATTTTATATAATAAATGTTTTCTTTGCGATTAATCTTTTTATTGTAATTTCATTTTAATTATATAAAAAAAACCAAATTTATTTTTTTACAAAATTAAAAATCAAATAATAATAAATTTTTTTAATAATATATATTGCTTTTGCGCGACGAAACGTAATTCGTCGCGCAAAACATTTAAATAACCCGTTTACAAATATATTTTAATCATGCGCGACGAAGAATTTCGCGCAAAATTTGTATGCGAATTGTTTCACGCGAATTTGTGCGCGACGAATTATCTCCGCTGCATGGCCTACGTCGCGACGAATATCATTTCGTAGCGCAAACTTCATGTATCTCGCGTGACGGAAGAGTCCGTCGCGCATTGTTTTTGCGACGACCACTCTTTCGTCGCGCAAATATTTGTGCGACGGAAATTAGGTCGTCCCAAATATTTTTTTTAACGGTTGTTATACGCTTGCAGTGCG